>NW_013923180.1:0-212 GCF_000517525.1 Limulus polyphemus | reverse complement strand
AAAATCGACATAGGCCACACTCGGTCTGCGTTATCTGTAATGGTACTTAGCAATTGGTGTATGACATTTATAAGAGATGAGAGAAAATCGACATAGGCCACACTCGGTCTGCTTTATCTGAAAAGGTACTTAGCAATCGATGTATGATATTTATAAGTGATGAGAGAAAATCGACATAGGCCACAATCAGTCAGCGTTATCTGTAATGGTAC
>NW_013923179.1:0-489 GCF_000517525.1 Limulus polyphemus | reverse complement strand
AGAAGAAGATGTCAGTAGAAGATTAGGTCAGATTTAGGTAGAAGAAGATGTCAGTGGACGATTATGTCAGATTTAGGTAGAAGAAGATGTCAGTAAAAGATTAGGTTCAAGATGTAGGTAGAAGAAGATGTCAGTAGAAGATTAGGTCAGATTTCCTAAATCTGACCTAATCTTTTACTGACATCGTCTTCTAACTAAATCTCAGACCTAATCTTTTACTGACATCTTCTTCTACCTACATCTGACCTAATCTTCTACTGACATCTTCTTCTACCTACGAAGATTAGGTCAGATTTAGCTAGAAGAAGATGTCAGTAAAAGATTAGGTCAAATGTAGGTAGAAGAAGATGTCAGTAGAAGATTAGGTCAGATGTAGGTAGAAGAAGATGTCAGTAGAAGATTAGGTCTCAGATTTAGGTAGAAGAAGATGTCAGTAGAAGATTAGGTCAGATTTAGGTAGAAGAAGATGTCAGTAAAATATTAGGTTCC
>NW_013923178.1:0-211 GCF_000517525.1 Limulus polyphemus | reverse complement strand
AAGTTTAAAGAGTATTTCACACGTGTTGTTATTTGTTAATATTTAATTTCAGGTTGGAATTTAAACAGTATTTCACACGGGTTATTATTTGTTAATATCAAGCTTCAGTTTGGAGTTTAAACAATATTTCACACGTGTTGTTATTTGTTTATATGAAACTTCAAGCCGGAGATTAAACAACATTTCACGTGTGTTGTTATTTGTTAATATG
>NW_013923177.1:0-297 GCF_000517525.1 Limulus polyphemus | reverse complement strand
AATGTTCCCACCAGCTGTAATCAAAACTATAGCAGCACCATCTAATGTTCCCACCAGCTGTAATCAAAACTATAGCAGCACCATCTAATGTTCCCACCATAATAGATCTTTCATTCTACAGTCATCCATAAAGATCTTTCATTCTACAGTCATCCACAGTAGATCTTTCATTCTACAGTCATCCATAGTAGATCTTTCATTCTACAGTCATCTATAATAGATCTTTCATTCTACAGTCATCTATAATAGATCTTTCATTCTACAGTCATCTGTAGTACATCTTTCATTCTACAGTCA
>NW_013923176.1:0-210 GCF_000517525.1 Limulus polyphemus | reverse complement strand
TGTAAGCTCTATCGTATGGTTATAAAGAAAGTTTCCAGAGGTAAAACACGAACCAAAAATTTAAGCTCTATCGTATGGTTATAAAGTTTCCAGAAGTAAAACACGAACCAAAAATGTAAGCTCTATCGTAAGGTTGTAAAGAAGGTTTCCAGAGGTAAAACACGAACCAAAAATTTAAGCTCTATCGTATGGTTATAAAGAAAGTTTCCA
>NW_013923175.1:0-210 GCF_000517525.1 Limulus polyphemus | reverse complement strand
CAATGTTGAAAAGTAACAATCATAACAATAGAATATGTCTTCAACAATGTTGAAAAGTAACAATCATAACAATGGTATATGTCTTCAACAATGTTGAAAAGTAACAATCATAACAATGGAATATGTCTTCAACAATGTTGAAAAGTAACAATCATAACAATGGAATATGTCTTCAACAAAGTTGAAAAGTAACAATCATAACAATGGAAT
>NW_013923174.1:0-211 GCF_000517525.1 Limulus polyphemus | reverse complement strand
ATTGTCAATAAGAATATACAATATATAACAATACTGTGTAGTGTCAATAAGAAGCTACATGATTTACCAATACTGTATAATGTCAATAAGAAGACACACGATTTAACAATACTGTGTACTGTCAATAAGAAGACACAATATTTAACAATACTGTGTACTGTCAATAAGAAGACACAAGATTTAACAATACTGTCTACTATCAAAAGGAAGA
>NW_013923173.1:0-211 GCF_000517525.1 Limulus polyphemus | reverse complement strand
GTTACCGAATTTATAACCACCATTGTCAGCTTTAGCGTTATTTGGTACAACAACTCCACGAACACCTAGGTGTAACTCTAGTTACCGAATTTATAACCACCATACTCGACTTTAGCGTTATTTAGTACAACAACTCCACCAACACCTAGGTGTAACTCTAGTTACCGAATTTATAACCACCATACTCATCTTTAGCCTTACTTGGTATAAA
>NW_013923172.1:0-211 GCF_000517525.1 Limulus polyphemus | reverse complement strand
CGTTACGATATCAGATAAAATATAAAACAATTGGGCCTAAAACTCCTTGAGGATTTTCTAAGGGAAAAAAATACTTGTTGATACGTTACAACATTAGATAAAATATAAAACAATTGGGCCTAAAACTTCTTGAGGATTTTGTAAGGGAAAAAATACTTGTTGATACGTTACAACATCAGAAAGAATATAAATCTATTGAGCCTAAAACTTC
>NW_013923171.1:0-230 GCF_000517525.1 Limulus polyphemus | reverse complement strand
CGATACTGTGTACTGTCAAGAAGAAGACACAAGATTTAACAAAACTGTGTACTTTCAATAAGAATACACACGATTTAGCAATACTGTGTACTATCAATAAAAAGACACAAGATTTAACGATACTGTGTACTTTCAATAAGTAGACACAAGATTTAACAATACTGTGTACTGTCAATAAGAAGACACAAGATTTAACAAAACTGTGTACTGTCAATAAGAAGACACACGAT
>NW_013923170.1:0-229 GCF_000517525.1 Limulus polyphemus | reverse complement strand
GTCAGGTGGTTAGGGCACTCGATTTAATCTGCGAGTCGCGGGTTCGAATCCCCGTCCCACCAAACATGCTCGCCCTTTCAGCCGCGGGGGCGTTATAATGTGATGGTCAATCCCACTATTCGTTGGTAAAAGAGTAGCCCAAGAGTTGGAGTTGGAGGTGGGTGGTAATGACTAGCTGCCTTCCCTCTAGTCTTACACTGCTAAATTGGGGACGGCTAGCGCAGATAGC
>NW_013923169.1:0-212 GCF_000517525.1 Limulus polyphemus | reverse complement strand
AAACATTCAATAAGACATGACACCACGTAATTTTACTGATATGAAACATTCAATAAGACATAACACCACGTAATTTTATGATATGAAACATCCAATAAGACATGACACCACGTAATTTTACTGATATAAAACATTCAATAAGACATGACACCACGTAATTTTACTGATTTAAAACATTCAATAAGACATGACACCACGTAATTTAATGATAT
>NW_013923168.1:0-314 GCF_000517525.1 Limulus polyphemus | reverse complement strand
TTAGCGTTATTTGGTACAACAACTACACGAACACCTAGGTGTAACTATAGTTATTGAATTTATAACCACCTTACTCATCTTTAGTCTTACTTGGTACAACTACCTCATCTTTAGCCTTACTCGGTACAACTACTCCATGAACACTTAGGTGTCACTTTATTTACCGATTTTATAACCACCAAATTCTTCTTTAGCGTTATTTGGTACAACAACTCCACTAACACCTAGGTGTAACTCTAGTTATTTAATTTATAACCACCATACTCATCTTTTGCGATACTTGGTACAACTACTCCATGAACACCTAGGTGTGA
>NW_013923167.1:0-211 GCF_000517525.1 Limulus polyphemus | reverse complement strand
TGGTCAGTGGTACCAGGACAATTAAGAACATTACCAGGTCAGTGGTACCAGCACTATTAATAACATTACCTGGTCAGTGGTACCAGGATCATTAATAACATTACCTGGTCAGTGGTACCAGGACAATTAAGAACATTACCTGGTCAGTGGTACCAGGACTATTAACAACATTACCTGGTCAGTGGTACCAGGACCATTAATAACATTACCT
>NW_013923166.1:0-513 GCF_000517525.1 Limulus polyphemus | reverse complement strand
AAACAAGAATAGCTTTAAAAGAAAGATTATTCAAACTAAATCCCAAATTCTAAACGGCCATTACGTCTTCTTAGAAAATATATTCCACCTTTTGGATTGTTTTTACTCTAGGTTAGCGAAAGTTCAAGTTCGTTTTAGCTTTTGACGGGACACAACAGCCTTGGCTTTTTGGTGAAAATGCGTATTTTTTTTCAAAATGGAAAAAAGTGCTTCTATCGCGTAAAATGAGTAGAACAATATCTGATAGTGCTTATTTCGTCGGAAAACTCAAAACTAAGTCATTATAGCATTAACGAAAAATATAGCCCATGATTTTCTCGTAATTTTGAAAAAAAATTTTTTTCCTAATACTTCAATGGAAAGATGCCATCGACGTAAGAATTGCAAAATAGATAACCTTTCATTAAAATTCCCAATGGTTTTTCTATAATCTGTTAACAGAATTTCGGCTACCTTTGATTTCACTTTTTGTTTGTTTCAGTTATATTGTAAACAAAGAATAGCTTTAAAATT
>NW_013923165.1:0-210 GCF_000517525.1 Limulus polyphemus | reverse complement strand
GAAATATACTACACATCTTCTATTAACAATAAAATGTATATTGTTGTATTTGGTTTGAAAGATACTACACATCTTCTATTGACTATAAAATGTATGTTGTTGTATTTGGTTTGAAATGTACTACACATCTTCTATTAACTATAAAATGTATGTTGTTGTATTTGGTTTGAAAGATACTACACATCTTCTATTGACTATAAAATATATGTT
>NW_013923164.1:0-214 GCF_000517525.1 Limulus polyphemus | reverse complement strand
AGTAGTAGGGCTTAGAATATACAAGATAACATGGAAAGAAATGACCTTTCGAATATACATTTATAGCAGTAGAGCTCGGAATATACAAGATAACATGGAAAGAAATGCCCTTTCGAATATACATTTATAGCAGTGGGGCTCGGAATATACAAGATAACATGGAAAGAAATGCCCTTTCGAATATACATTTATAGCAGTGGGGCTCGGAATATAC
>NW_013923163.1:0-211 GCF_000517525.1 Limulus polyphemus | reverse complement strand
AGCTCCATGATAATGAGAGACAACTTGTGTCAGTGTAATTCAATATGAACTGTTTAATAAACAAATTATACTACAAGCTCCCTGATAATGAGAGACACTTTGTGTCAGTGTAATTCAATATGAACTGTTTAATAAACAAATTCTACTACAAGCTCCATGATAATGAGAGACAACTTGTGTCAGTGTAATTCAATATGAACTGTTTAATAAA
>NW_013923162.1:0-212 GCF_000517525.1 Limulus polyphemus | reverse complement strand
GTGTACATACATACCAAATTTGGTGAAAAATCATCAATTTAGGACACTCTGGTAACAAGAAATCGAGAAACAATCAGTAACCAAAAGCTTCACTGCAGTACACATATGCTTTCAGAAAATCCAATAAAAGAGTAACATAAAACGACCAGAAAAGTCGAAAAAATAATAATAGAAGGCTAGAATTTTGCATGTAAATACGCAAGAATGCAGCG
>NW_013923161.1:0-211 GCF_000517525.1 Limulus polyphemus | reverse complement strand
ATTATGAGAATACAATATTCATACCTCCACGATTCGATTCATAGCCTCGTAATTTTTTCTTAGATTTCATTACGAGAATACAATACTCATACCGCCACGATTCGATTCATAGCCTCGTAATTGTTTTTTTTTAGATTTCATAATGAGAATACAATACTCATAACTCCACGATTCGATTCATAGCCTCGTAATTTTTTTTTAGATTTCATAA
>NW_013923160.1:0-407 GCF_000517525.1 Limulus polyphemus | reverse complement strand
TACTACTACAGTTTTAATCATAGGATGTCTTCATTCTGACAGTATGTGAAACTGATACTACACAGTTTAAATCATAGGATGTCTCCATACTGTCAGAAAGTGAAACTGATACTACTACAGTTTTAATCATAGGATGTCTCCATACTGTCAGAAAGTGAAACTGATACTACTACAGTTTTAATCATAGGATGTCTCCATACTGTCAGGAAGTGAAACTGATACTACACAGTTTTAAATCATAGGATGTCTCCATACTGTCAGAAAGTGAAACTGATACTACAGTTTAAATCATAGGATGTCTCCATACTGTCAGAAAGTGAAACTGATACTACAACAGTTTTAATCATAGGATGTCTCCATACTGTCAGAAAGTGAAACTGATACTACTACAGTTTTAATCATAGGAT
>NW_013923159.1:0-210 GCF_000517525.1 Limulus polyphemus | reverse complement strand
ATTGACCATTCCTTCATCTATGTTATTGATGTAAACTAAAAAGAGCAAATGATTTAAGAATGAGTCCTGAGGTATCCCACTTGCGACATTAATCCAGTTTGATTTAGCTCTGAGGTACCCCACTTATGATATTAATCCAGTTTGATTGAGCCCTGAGGTACCTCACTTGTGACATTAATCCAGTTTGACTGAACTCCATTTGTAACAACC
>NW_013923158.1:0-399 GCF_000517525.1 Limulus polyphemus | reverse complement strand
TAACCCACCTAGATTCAAACATTCTTAACACTTGGTTTTCGAATGTTTTGTATATTTACAAGTGTTTATTTCTTACAGCCAAGATCTCCTGAATAATAATAAAAAAAACAGAAGCAACAATATTAAAGCATATGTAGGATTGTTATATGGATTTGTTTACTGATGTCAAAGGAACAACAAGAGATATTGAGGTTAGACACCTGATGGCATTAAGGAGGGATTTGTGGATATGTTGTTCATGAACTTGCAGCTCAAATTCCAGTGTTACCGAAGCAAGGAATACAAGTGTATTACATAAATGCTCTTTTATTATTTAAAGAATTGTATACTGTAACAGCTGCTTATGAAATGCAAACCCTTTGTTGATTGGCAAGTCTAAATTAAGTTGCTGCTAACAAT
>NW_013923157.1:0-434 GCF_000517525.1 Limulus polyphemus | reverse complement strand
CGTTAAATCTTGTGTCTTCTTATTGACAGTACACCGATACTGAAGACACAAGATTTAATTATTGACAGGACACATTATTGAAGATTTAAACAACGATAATGTGTACTGTCAGTAAGAAAACGACACAATATTCGTACTGTCAATACGAAGATTTAACAATAATGTAAAATACAATCAGTAAGCAGTACACATTATCGTTGAATATTTGTCAATAAGAAGACACGTACACAATATTGTTAAATCTTATGTCTTTTTATTGACAGGACACATTATTGTTAAATCTTCTGTTTTCTTACTGACAGTAAACATTATCGTTAAATCTTGTGTGTTCTTATTGACAGTACACAGTATCGTTAAATCTTGTGTCTTTTTATTGATAGTACACAGTATTGCTAAATCGTGTGTCTTTTTATTGATAGTACAAAGTATTGCTA
>NW_013923156.1:0-207 GCF_000517525.1 Limulus polyphemus | reverse complement strand
ATGGTTCTTACATTTAATATTCTCAGCTACGTTCCCACAAGGATTCCTATTAACATGATTCTTACATTTAATATTCTCAGCTACATTCCCACAAGGATTCCTATTAACATGATTCTTACATTTAATATTCTCAGCTACGTTCCCACAAGGATTCCTATTAACATGATTCTTACATTTAATATTCTCAGCTACGTTCCCACAAGGATT
>NW_013923155.1:0-211 GCF_000517525.1 Limulus polyphemus | reverse complement strand
TTGGTGTTACTGATAACTTGCACGATGTGTTGGTGTAACTGATGACTTTCATGAAATGTTGGTGTTACTGATGACTTTCATGATGTGTTAGTGTAAGTGATGACTTCCATGATGTGTTGGTGTAACTGATGACTTCCATGATGTGTTGGTGTGACTGATGACTTCCATTATGTGTTGGTGTTACTAATGACTCCCATGATGTGTTGGTGTC
>NW_013923154.1:0-211 GCF_000517525.1 Limulus polyphemus | reverse complement strand
CACAGAATCGTTAAATCATGTGTCTTCTTATTGACAGTACACAGCATTGTTAAAACTTGTGTCTTTTTTTGATAGTAGACAGTATCGTTAAATCGTGTGTCTTCTTACTGACAATACACAGCTTTGTTAAAACTTGTGTCTTTTTATTGACAGTACACAGTATCTTTAAATCTTGTGTCTTCTTATTGACAGTACACAGTATTGTTAAATC
>NW_013923153.1:0-211 GCF_000517525.1 Limulus polyphemus | reverse complement strand
GTCATAAAGTACATCTGCTGTTTGATACTATATTTCTGTTGTTTAATACACGTCCTACAGTACATCTGCTGTTTAATACTATATTTCTGTTGTATAATACACGTCCTACAGTACATCTGCTGTTTAATACTATATTTCTGTTGTATAATACACGTCCTAAAGTACATCTGCTGTTTAATACTATATTTCTGTTGTTTAATATACGTCCTAA
>NW_013923152.1:0-211 GCF_000517525.1 Limulus polyphemus | reverse complement strand
GTCTGGTGAATAATATATATCTGAATATAGAATAAATTACCTGTTGCGGTAGAGTCTCAGGGTCAAATCGGTCGAGTGAATAATATTGTAGTCAAACAAGAAAAATTTACCCTTACTTATTAGACGAGAAACTTCTTATACCAGTATATACATGTATCACATCTCTACCATGACTTATTAGACGAGAAACATCCTATACGAGTATATACAT
>NW_013923151.1:0-226 GCF_000517525.1 Limulus polyphemus | reverse complement strand
TCCTGAACAGATAGATAAGAACCTCATTTGTCCTGAACAGATAGATAAGTACCTCATTTGTCCAGAACAGATAGATAAGTACCTCATTTGTCCTGAACAGATAGATAAGTACCTCATTTGTCCTGAACAGATAGATAAGTACCTCATTTGTCCTGAAGAGATAGATAAGTACCTCATTTGTCCCGAACAGATAGATAAGTACCTCATTTGTCCTGAACAGATAGAT
>NW_013923150.1:0-690 GCF_000517525.1 Limulus polyphemus | reverse complement strand
TTAGCCTTAGGTTTTTGGTGAAAATATGAATTTCTTTGGAAAATGGAAAAAAGAGCTTTTTTGAAGCAAAATTAATAGACAAATATCGGATAGTGCTTAATTCGTCGGAAAACTTAAAATTGCGACATTATAATATTGACGAAAAATAATATAACGAGTGACGAGCTAAAAAAATAAACTTTCGCTAACCCAGAGTGAGACGTATTCTTATAAAAGAAACTCAGCTTTTGAATTGTTTATGGCCTTTTTGATGTTGGGATTTTGTATGAATAATCTTACTGTTAACAAAATTTCGGTTAGCTATTATTTTACTGTTCTTGTTTTTATTTTTTCTTCAGTTATATTGTAAACAAAGAAGAAATAAAGAAAATAAAAACAAGAACAGTAAAATAATAGCTAAACAGATTATGGAATAACAATTGGGAATTTTGATGAAAAGATGTCAATTTTGAAAGTCTTACACCAAGGGCATCTTTATATTGAAATATGAGGAAAAACAATTTTTTTCAAAATTTGCGAAAAGACATGGGCTTTAGCCTTAGGTTTTTGGTGAATTTATTTGGAAAATGGAAAAAAGAGCTTTTTTGAAGCAAAATTAATAGACAAATATCGGATAGTGCTTAATTCGTCGGAAAACTTAAAATTGCGACATTATAACATTGACGAAAAATATTATAACCAGTGACGAGC
>NW_013923149.1:0-210 GCF_000517525.1 Limulus polyphemus | reverse complement strand
GTTAAATCTTGTGTCTTCTTATTGACAGTACACAGTATCGTTAAATCTTGTGTCTTTTTATTGATAGTACACAGTATTGCTAAATCGTGTGTCTTATTATTGACAGTACATAGTATCGTTAAATCTTGTGTCTTCTTATTGACAGTACACAGTTTTGTTAAATCTTGTGTCTTCTTATTGAAAGTACACAGTATCGTTAAATCTTGTGTC
>NW_013923148.1:0-210 GCF_000517525.1 Limulus polyphemus | reverse complement strand
AAGTAGTGGTACAAAACGCAAAACGTTACATAACTCCTTTAATACAAACAGTAGGAAGGTAAACCTCTATATATTACTACGCAACGTTAAAGTGTACTTACATATCAAATTTGGTGAAGAATCATCAATTTAGGACCCTCTGGTAACAAGAAATCGAAAAACAATCAGTAACCAAAAGCTTCACTGCAGTACACATACGCTATCAGGAAA
>NW_013923147.1:0-208 GCF_000517525.1 Limulus polyphemus | reverse complement strand
TCGGGACGTATCTTCTTCCGTACTGGTCTCCATCTCGTTGGCTTCTGCTTCATGTGGGACTCATCTGCTTCATCAGCAAATGTCCTATCATCGGTAACAGTCACATCAGTGTTAGTAACATCACCAAGAGCTTCACCGTTTCCCTTCTCCAAACTGAGTAGAGTTTCTTCTTCGACAGTGGCTTCTTCAGGTGGCACGTTTTCAGCAG
>NW_013923146.1:0-211 GCF_000517525.1 Limulus polyphemus | reverse complement strand
TCGTCTCTTAGACGTGACTTTATGGATAAAATGTGGTCGGCGAGGTAAGCCAAAAGTGGTGCATGCCAACAGGCTTTGGCGTTATCACGGTCCAGGACATTTCAGTTGGAATGAAGTGAACAATAGAACAAATGACGCTGCTAAAGACGTGCCACCTGAAGAAGCCACTGTCAAAGAAGAAACTCTACTCAGTTTTGAGAAGGGAAACGAT
>NW_013923145.1:0-210 GCF_000517525.1 Limulus polyphemus | reverse complement strand
CATTATTACACACAGGACTTATAATGAATAAAATACTTCTACTGTGATTCATATACACCAAAGTATAGTGTATCTCTTCATTACTACACACAGTACTTGCTACGAATAACATACCTCTACTGTAGTTCATATACACCAAAGTATAGTTTATATCTTTATATTACACACAGTACTTGCAACTGAACAACATACTTATACTGTGGTTCATAT
>NW_013923144.1:0-211 GCF_000517525.1 Limulus polyphemus | reverse complement strand
CTGTCTGTTGTATGAACATGTAACTACTTCTATATAAATATAATAGTACTGTCTGTTGTATGAACATGTAACTACTTCTATATTAATATAATAGTACTGTCTGTTGTATGAACATGTAACTACTTCTATATAAATATAATAGTACTGTCTGTTGTGTGTCCATGTAACTACTTCTATATAAATATAATAGTACTGTCGGTTGTATGTCCAT
>NW_013923143.1:0-211 GCF_000517525.1 Limulus polyphemus | reverse complement strand
TAATGGCTGGAGACGGCTTAAATGGGTAATGAAGAAAAACTTTAATACAAGTTTAACATGACAGCAAAAGTACAACGTTTCGACAAGGTTTTGTCATCATTCAGGATTACCCAATGGTGACAAAGATTACATACCCTAAAATTCTTAAGGTCATCGAGTGTGAAGGGAGTGGTCGAGTTGTTGTCAGTAGGGGTCAAGCAAATAATTAGCC
>NW_013923142.1:0-210 GCF_000517525.1 Limulus polyphemus | reverse complement strand
GGTTTTCTTGCAACTGCTGTTGTCTCTCTTTTTGTTTCTGCAGTTCAATTACTCACTACCTACACACATTGTTCCGTCACGTCGTGACCATACTATATATACCAGCCTAACCCCAATCTAGTAAATGCTAGGGCATTCACGAAGGATCAGGATATTTCTAGAAAGCAGGTGGCGTGACACTAGTCACGTGACCTCGCTGACGCAACAATA
>NW_013923141.1:0-211 GCF_000517525.1 Limulus polyphemus | reverse complement strand
GTGTCTTCTTATTGACAGTACACAGTATCGTTAAATCTTGTGTCTTCTTATTGAAAGTACTCAGTATCGTTAAATCTTTTTTCTTCTTATTGACAATACACAGTATCGTTAAATCTTGTGTCTTCCTATTGACAGTACATAGTATCGTCAAATCTTGGGTCTTTTTATAGATAGTACAGAGTATTGCTAAATCGTCTGTATTCTTATTGAC
>NW_013923140.1:0-211 GCF_000517525.1 Limulus polyphemus | reverse complement strand
GTATTAAGAACAATATATGACAAAATGAGTTGTGTTCATAGAAATATTATCATAGCATTAAGAACAATATATGACAAAATGAGTTGTGTTCATAGAAATATTATCATAGCATTAAGAACAATATATGACAAAATGAGTTGTGTTCATAGAAATATTATCATAGCATTAAGAACAATATATGACAAAATGAGTTGTGTTCGTAGACAAATTA
>NW_013923139.1:0-211 GCF_000517525.1 Limulus polyphemus | reverse complement strand
CTGTACTTTCAATAAGAAGAAACAATATTCAACGATAATGTGTACTGTAAGTAAGAAAACACAAGATTTAACAATAATGTGTCCTGTCATTAAGAAGACAGAAGATATAACGATACTAAGTACTGTCAATAAGAAGACACTAGATTTAACGATACTGTGTACTGTCAATAAGAAGAGACAATATTCGACGATAATGTGTACTGTCAGTAAG
>NW_013923138.1:0-210 GCF_000517525.1 Limulus polyphemus | reverse complement strand
AGATGGCACGGAACCTCTTTAGAAGATTCAGATAGTTTGTTTATTCAATTCTGATGTCACGGAACCTCTTTAGAAGATTGAGGTAGTTGGTTTTTTCAAGTCAGTTGTCACAGAACCTCTTTAGAAGATTCAGGTAGTTAGTTTATTCAAGTGATATGTCACAGAACCTCTTGAGAACGTTCAGGTTGTTAGTTTACTCAAGTCAGATTT
>NW_013923137.1:0-212 GCF_000517525.1 Limulus polyphemus | reverse complement strand
CATAATCTTTAATACAAATTTCGATTAGTGTCGATTTTACTCTTGTTGTTTTTTTGTCTTCAATTGTATAAAAAACAAAGAAGAGCTTTAAGAATAACATCATTCAAACAAAATTCCAACATATAAAAGGCCATGACGTCTTCTTATCAAATAAATTTCACCTTTTGGATTGTTTTTATCTGTGTTTGAGAAAGTTAATTTTTTTAGCATTT
>NW_013923136.1:0-210 GCF_000517525.1 Limulus polyphemus | reverse complement strand
TCGAAGAACATCTCTCTTTGTGTGTTGTTTCCCCAAAAAGTGAAGAACAGGTATCCTTGTGTTGTTTCCTCACCAAGTGAAGAGCAGGTATCCTGGTGTTGTTTCTTAATTAAAGGAAGAACAAATCTCTTTGTGTGTCGTTTATTCACCAAGTGAAGAACAGGTACCTTTGTGTTGTTTCCTAATTAATTGAAGAACATCTCTCTTTGT
>NW_013923135.1:0-232 GCF_000517525.1 Limulus polyphemus | reverse complement strand
ATGATAAACAAAAGAAAGAAGCTATCCAACTTGTAATGTAGAACTTTGGTTATGATAAAAACAAACGAACGAAGCTATCAAACTTGTAATATAGAACTTTGGTTGAGATAAAACAAAAGAACGAAGCTATCAAACTTGTAATGTAGAACTTTGGTTATGATAAAAACAAAAGAACGAAGCCTATCACACTTGTAATGTAGAACTTTGGTTGAGATAAAACAAAAGAACGAAG
>NW_013923134.1:0-211 GCF_000517525.1 Limulus polyphemus | reverse complement strand
ATTTAACGGTACCGTGTACTATCTATGAAAAGACACAAGATTTAACGATACTGTCTACTGTCAATAAGAAGACACAAGATTTAACGATACTGTGTACTGTCAATAAAAACACAAGATTTAACAATACTGTGTACTGTCAATAAGAAGACACAAGATTTAACAAAACTGTGTACTGTCAATAAGAAGACACACGAATTAGTAATACTGTGTA
>NW_013923133.1:0-210 GCF_000517525.1 Limulus polyphemus | reverse complement strand
GTGAACGCTGCTTCGTCTCTTCTGGCACGTAATGCGTGTGACCCAATTTTGGACATAATTTTCACCGGTAATGAAAAATGGATTCCCTATGCGAATATTAAACGCCGAAAACATTGGCTCAGTTCTAGACAAAAACCACTTCCGACCCCAAAACCTGAACTCAATCCGCAGAAAGTGATGCTTTGCACTTGGTGGGACATCAACGGAGTA
>NW_013923132.1:0-208 GCF_000517525.1 Limulus polyphemus | reverse complement strand
ACACTCCAATGTTGCATTGTTAACAATGTACACATTGAATTGCATTTACCAGCAACTGTGGCTTAGTTTTTACACTCCAATGTTGCATTGTTAACAATGTACACATTGAATTGCATTTACCAGCAACTGTGGCTTAGTTTTTACACTCCAATGTTGCATTGTTAACAATGTACATATTGAATTGCATTTACCAGCAACTGTGGTTTAG
>NW_013923131.1:0-211 GCF_000517525.1 Limulus polyphemus | reverse complement strand
TTTTTTTTATTTTAGCTTATACCTCCATGTAGCTCCTGCAGATTAATGCTTATATATTCTCAGCTGATGTTTATAAAAAGTAATTTATGAAAAGGTAAATCACAGTACTACAACAGCAACTTTTGCATTAGCCAAGTTTTCCTGTTTCATAACAAAACTTTCAAATTTTCATAAAAGACAACCACTAGTAGAAGCTTGGTAGGGTTAGATT
>NW_013923130.1:0-244 GCF_000517525.1 Limulus polyphemus | reverse complement strand
AAAATTTATTTTTCTTCATATTTCAATATAAAGATGCCCTTCATGTGCACTATTCAGAATGGACATCCTTTCATCAAAATTTCCAATATTTATTCCATAATCCTATATCAAAATAAACGAGCTTCGATTTTTCTATTTTTTTCCTTCAGGTATAATAAAGAAAATAAGGGACTTAAATATAAGATTATTCAACCCAAATCACCCCATCTAACAGATCATGACTTCTTATTACAAAATAAACCCC
>NW_013923129.1:0-211 GCF_000517525.1 Limulus polyphemus | reverse complement strand
CTGGTAACATGGGTAGTTTGGACTATATACAAACTGATTGGAAGAATATTTGGTAACATGTGCAGTTTGGGCTATACACAAACTGATTGGAAGCGTATCTGGTAACATGTGTAGTTTGGACTATATACAAACGGACTTCAAGCGTATCTGGTAACATGTGTAGTTTGCACTATATACAAACTGATTGGAAGAATATTTGGTAACATGTGCA
>NW_013923128.1:0-211 GCF_000517525.1 Limulus polyphemus | reverse complement strand
GGCTCTTCTTCCAATTGTATAATAGCAAAGGATACTAACGGTGATTTTTATATTATAATCGCTCTTCTTTCCATTGTACAATAGCAGAGTAACCTAACTGTTGATTTTTATATTTTAATGGCTCTTCTTCCCATTGTATAATAGCAGTTGAAACCAAACTGTGATTTTTATATTTTAATGGCTCTTTTTCACATTGTATAATAGCAGATTA
>NW_013923127.1:0-211 GCF_000517525.1 Limulus polyphemus | reverse complement strand
GTTAAACACAACTAAAAACGATTAATACATGTATGTTAATAAACACTATTAAAAACGATTGATTAATACATGTATGTTAATAAACACTATTAAAATCGATTTATTAATACATGTATGTTAATAAACACTATTAAAATCGATTTATTAATACATGTATGTTAATAAACACTATTAAAAACGATTGATTAATACCTGTATGTTAAACACTACT
>NW_013923126.1:0-211 GCF_000517525.1 Limulus polyphemus | reverse complement strand
AGTACTACTTACACTAAATTGTTTGACATTCATAATGGCCTTTTGTCCTTCTTAGATAATATATTTACGACTTTGATAACGGTATTTTTAGTAATTCTTACACTAGATATTTTGACATTCATAATGGTCTTTATAGTCTTTCTTACACTAGATTTTGTTGACTTGGATAACTGTCTTTTTAGTCCTTCTTCCTCTAGATTTTGTTATCTTT
>NW_013923125.1:0-211 GCF_000517525.1 Limulus polyphemus | reverse complement strand
ACAAAGAGCAGCTGAAACAGAAGAAGAACGCAATCAAAGACTTCAAGTACAAGCTGCAAGACAGGCTGCTCAAATACAGGAAGAGAATTCGGAACAATGTAAAATTAGACTTCGAGCTCAAGCTGAAAGGCAGGCTACTCAAAGACAACAAGAAACTCCTGAACAACGTCAAACCAGACTTAAAGTACAAAAATTAAGATAAATAACTTAT
>NW_013923124.1:0-210 GCF_000517525.1 Limulus polyphemus | reverse complement strand
AAATCTTTTGTCTTCTTATTGACAGTACACAGTATCGTAAAATCTTGTGTCTTCTTATTGACAGGACACATTATTGCTAAATCTTGTGTTTTCTTACTGACAGTACACATTATCGTTGAATATTTTGTCTTACTTATTGACAGTACACAGTATCGTTAAATCTTGTGTCTTCTAATTGACAGTACACAGTATCGTTAAATCTTGTGTCTT
>NW_013923123.1:0-211 GCF_000517525.1 Limulus polyphemus | reverse complement strand
GCTCTTATTTACAAATTGAGCGGGCAATTTTTTCACATCTTGCCTATCTGTCAGGCAAAGTAATTTTCGTCTTAACCTTAAAAATACTTTTGTGCAATAGAAAATTTCGAACTTTCATATTTTCGAAATTTTTATAATGTCCAAATAGTTACCAAACGTTTCCTAAGAGAAAACTTTATATTTTATATATTGTCTTCAGTAATCAATTTCT
>NW_013923122.1:0-211 GCF_000517525.1 Limulus polyphemus | reverse complement strand
CAAAAAATTAAGTGGACGGAAGACTAAAAGACCGTTATAACAGTCGACAGAATATAGTTTAAGAAGGATTAAAATACCATTATAATAGTCATTAAAATATATTGTAAGAAAGACTAAATATACAGCTATCAAATTCGAAAATATCTATTCTAAGAAGGCCTAAAAGTCAGTTATGAAAGTCGACAAAATCGAGTGGAAGAAAACTAAAAAC
>NW_013923121.1:0-211 GCF_000517525.1 Limulus polyphemus | reverse complement strand
CATTCAGTGGGTTTATTCTATGTTCACTGTTAATACAAGTTAAAACATCAGTAACACTTCCAATACAGATCTATAGTCTAAAGATGATTCTGTACTTTACATTCAGTGGGTTCATTCTATGTTCACTGTTAATACAAGTTAAAACATCAGTAACACTTCCAATAGAGATCTATAGTCTAAAGATGATTCTGTACTTTACATTCAGTGGGTT
>NW_013923120.1:0-211 GCF_000517525.1 Limulus polyphemus | reverse complement strand
AAAACAAATTAAATTGCAAACATTAAAAAACAGTAGATATTAACGACATTTAAACAGGTAGTAACATACCAATGTCAAAGACCAACATTAAACAACAGTAGATATCAATGACATTTAAACAGGTAGTAACATTCCAGTGTCAAAGGCCAACATTAAACAACAGTAGATATTAACGACATTCAAACAGGTTGTAACATACCAGTGTCAAAGA
>NW_013923119.1:0-210 GCF_000517525.1 Limulus polyphemus | reverse complement strand
TTACCTACTGTATCATAGGAACATTATCATGTACCTAAAGTCTCATAGGAACATTATCATTAACCTACAATCTCATAGGAACATTATCATGTACCTACAGTCTCATAGGGACATTATCATGTACCTACAGTCTCATAGGAACATTATCATGTACCTACAGTCTCATAGGAACATTATCATGTACCTACAGTCTGATAGGAACATTATCAT
>NW_013923118.1:0-210 GCF_000517525.1 Limulus polyphemus | reverse complement strand
TATTTCAGTTCTAAGTCATACATTCATAACTCGTTTAAAATTTATTCTGTTGTGAACTAACATACTAATTTTTTTTTTACTAGAAATAATGAAAATGTACAGAACATCTTCACCAAGGTTAAATTACCAAATTCCCTCAATTCTGTAAAGAAGCCATCTGGCAAGATGGTGTTTGTGCTGGTTTAAGTTTTAAGGATATGAAGTTGTTTG
>NW_013923117.1:0-459 GCF_000517525.1 Limulus polyphemus | reverse complement strand
AGTGAATACATACCCAACTTCAATACAAAGTAACAAACATTGTATGTATCAATGAATACATGCTCAACTTCAATACAAAGTGATAAACATAGTAGGTATCAATGAATACATGGTCAACTTCAATACAAAGTAACAAACATGGTAGGTATCAATGAATATATACCCAACTTTTATTCATTGATACCTACTATGTTTATCACTTTGTATTGTATTGAAGTTGACCATGCAAAGTGATAAACATAGTAGGTATCAATGAATACATGGTCAACTTCAATACAAAGTGATAAACATAGTAGGTATCAATGAATACATACCCAACTTCAATACAAAGTATAAACATGGTAGGTATCAATGAATACTTGGTCAACTTCAATACAAAGTGATAAACGTAGTAGGTATCAATGAATACATGGTCAACTTCAATACAAAGTGATAAACATAGTAGGTATCAATGAATAT
>NW_013923116.1:0-392 GCF_000517525.1 Limulus polyphemus | reverse complement strand
CAAGAAACTGTAGACTAAGAACTAACACCAAGTGCACTAAAAGAAGTGGCAAGTACACTTTGTGTTAGTTCTTGATCTACAGTTTCTTGTCACTTCTTTTAGTGTACTTTGTGTTAGTTCTTAGTTTGCAGTTTCACTTTGTGTTACTTCTTAGTCTGGAATTTCTTGTCACTTCTTTTAGTATTAAAAGAAGTGACAAGAAACTGCAGACTAAGAACTAACCCCAAGTGCACTAAAAGAAGTGGCAAGAAACTGCAGACTATGAACTAACACAAAATGTACTAAAAGAAGTGGTAAAAAACTGTAGACTATGAACTAACACAAAATTTACTAAAAGAAGTGACAAGAAACTGCAGACTATGAAGTAACAAAAAGTACACTAAAAGAAGTGA
>NW_013923115.1:0-211 GCF_000517525.1 Limulus polyphemus | reverse complement strand
GTATCGTGGTATAAATTGTGTAACTAGAGTTACACATAGGTGTTCGTGGAGTTGTTGTACCAAATAACGCTAAAGATGAGTATGGAGTTATAAATTCGGTAACCAGAGTTAAACCTAAGTGTTCATGTAGTAGTTGCACCACGTAAAGCTAAAGATGAGTATGGTGGTCATGAACTCTGTAACTAGAGTTACACCTAGGTGTTCATGACGT
>NW_013923114.1:0-211 GCF_000517525.1 Limulus polyphemus | reverse complement strand
ACAGTTGTTTTAATAACACAATTTGGACTTGGTTTACATTGCTTTAATTAATTACAAGGGTTTCCAGTTGTTTTACAGTTGTTTTAATAACAAAATTTGACTGTTTTACATTGCTTTAATTAAATACAAGGGTTTACAGTTGTTTTAATAACACAATTTGGACTTGGTTTACATTGCTTTAATTAATTACAAGGGTTTACAGTTGTTTTAA
>NW_013923113.1:0-210 GCF_000517525.1 Limulus polyphemus | reverse complement strand
TTTAACAGTATAACTCAACAGTATGGTTGTAGACCTTTAACTCCCTATTTAACAGTAGAAGTCAACAGTATGGTTGTAGACCTTTAACCCCCTATTTAACAGTATAAGTCAACAGTATGGTTGTAGACCTTTAACCGCCTATTTAACAGTATAAGTCAACAGTATGGTTGTAGACCTTTAACTCCCTATTTAACAGTATAAGTCAACAGT
>NW_013923112.1:0-382 GCF_000517525.1 Limulus polyphemus | reverse complement strand
TTATAATGAAAGACCTATCAGCCACTATCCATCTGTATTAAAAGACGTACCAGCCACTATCCGTCTGAAAGAAATTACCTTTCAACTATTATCTATCTATAATAAAATACTTAGCAGCCACTATCTATCTATAATTTTATTATAGATGGATAGTGACTGGTAGGTGTTTTACATCTACCAGTCACTATCCATGTATAATAAAACACCGACCAGCCACTATCCATCTGTATTAAAAGACCTACCAGCCACTATCCATCTGTATTAAAAGACCTACCAGCCACAATCCATCTGTATTAAAAGACATACCAGCCACTATCCATCTGTATTAAAAGACGTACCAGCCACTATCCGTCTAGAAAGAAATTACCTTTCATCTATTATC
>NW_013923111.1:0-210 GCF_000517525.1 Limulus polyphemus | reverse complement strand
TCCCTTGTTTTTTTTTCACAGTTCATCTTAGTTTGTTCTTTAAGGATTCTAAACCAGAATTGCAGAATTGAATGAAAAAGTCTCCTGAAGTAGTGACTTGGAAAACCAAAAGACAGAAGATATCAAAATCGATTTAAAATACGTCATCAACTGTTAAATGAGAAATATTAAAGGAAGCACTTTCAATTATGCGAAATATATATATATATA
>NW_013923110.1:0-211 GCF_000517525.1 Limulus polyphemus | reverse complement strand
GTCAATAAGAAGACACAAGATTTAAAGATACTGTGTACTTTTTAGAAGAAAACACAAGATTTAACTATACTGTGTACTGTCAATAAGAACACACAAGATTTAACGATAATGTGTACTGTCAGTAAGAAAACACAAGATTTAACTATACTGTGTACTGTCAATAAGAACACACAAGATTTAACGATAATGTGTACTGTCAGTAAGAAAACAG
>NW_013923109.1:0-211 GCF_000517525.1 Limulus polyphemus | reverse complement strand
GTATATACAAAGTAATTAATTTATGTATAAAAAGACTCACGATTTTATGTTTATACAAGATTATGACACAGATTAATATACAACATAGCAGTTGACACAGAGTAATATACAACATTCCAGTTGACACAGATTTATAAATAACGTGTCAGTTGAGACAAAGTAATATACAACATGCCAGTTGACACAGAGTAATATACAACATGCCAGTTGT
>NW_013923108.1:0-279 GCF_000517525.1 Limulus polyphemus | reverse complement strand
GTTACTGAAACATTAAGATATCACTTTGTCAGGTTGTGATGGACAGTAGTTACTGAAACATTAAGATATCACTTTGTCCGGTTGTGGTGGACAGAACTGACTGAAACATTAAGATGTCACTTTGTCAGGTTGTGATGGACAGTGCTGACTGAAACATTAAGATATCACTTTGTCAGGTTGTGATGGACAGTAGTTACTGAAACATTAAGATGTCACTTTGTCAGGTTGTGATGGACAGTACTGACTGAAACATTAAGACATCACTTTGTCAGGTTGTGA
>NW_013923107.1:0-212 GCF_000517525.1 Limulus polyphemus | reverse complement strand
CAATAATGTGCCTTTCTACAGAGAACAGAGATACATTATCTTTTTACAAAGATATTAATAACATGTCTTTCTACGGAGAATAGAGATACCTTATCTCTTTACAAATATATCAATAACATGCCTGTCTACAGAGAATAGATATACCTTATCTCTTTACAAAGATATTAATAATACGCCTCTCTATAGAGAATAGAGATACATTATTTTTTTTT
>NW_013923106.1:0-211 GCF_000517525.1 Limulus polyphemus | reverse complement strand
GCTTTCAGCCCTTTTACAGGAACCTTCATTGGGTAACAGTGTACTGAGCATTAAAATGTGTTTAATTGTGGAACACTGCTTTAAAATGGGTATCTAGGCAACAATTGTAACAATAACAGATATCTTGTATTACAGTTATTAAACAAAAGCTCACAACTAAGAGTATTTTAATGTAGATAAAAGTATGTGTTTATATCTATGTAAATATAAT
>NW_013923105.1:0-211 GCF_000517525.1 Limulus polyphemus | reverse complement strand
GTTCAGTGTCCTTAATTTCTGATAGAGGTACAAAACTCAGTTTAGTTTTCAATTACAATTACTCTAAATTTTCTATTCAAACCTGCTGTTATTAAGGAATTCTCATACACACATGAAAATTAAGTCACATTAGAATACCACACCCTCTTGTATTACAGAAATGTGCTCAATATCTGTATTAACAAACACCCGAGTGATAAACTAAAAAGTA
>NW_013923104.1:0-382 GCF_000517525.1 Limulus polyphemus | reverse complement strand
AAATTTGGTATTGTACGTACACTTTAACGTAGCGTAGTAATATGCAGAGTTTTACCTTCCTACACTTTGGAGTTTTACCTTTCCTACTGTTTGTTTTAAAGGAGTTATGGAAGGTTTTGCGTTTTGTACCAGTACTTCGTTCCATTTGTTTTGAGTTTTGTACCAGTATTTCGTTCCATTTGGACGGATATTCTCGAAATCTTTTAAAGAACGTTCGTTGCATACCTGCATACTTACATGCAAAATTCTAGCCTTGTATTATCATTTTTGCCACTTTTGTGGTCGTTTTATGTTATTCTTTTATTGGCTTTTCTGAAAGCGTATGTGTACTGCAGTGAAGCTTTTTTTTACTGATTTTACTCGATTTCTTGTTACCAGAGGG
>NW_013923103.1:0-275 GCF_000517525.1 Limulus polyphemus | reverse complement strand
TGTGTGCTGTCAATAAGAAGACACATGATTTAACAATACTGTGTACTGTCAATAAGAAGACAAAAGATTTAACAATACTGTGTACTGTCAATAAGAAGACACAAGATCTAACAATACTGTGTACTTTCAATAAGAAGACACAAGGTTTAACAATACTGTGTACTGTCAATAACAAGCCGTAAGCTTTAACGATACTGTATACTATCATTGACAAGCCACACGATTTTACGATACTGTGTTCTATCACTGACAAGCCACACGATTTAACGATACTG
>NW_013923102.1:0-212 GCF_000517525.1 Limulus polyphemus | reverse complement strand
TGTAGCAGAAAAATAATGTTTGTTAGTACTTGTTTCGTCATATTTTAATGTAGCAGAAAAATAATGTGTTTTAGTACTTGTCTCGTCATATTTTAATGCAGCAGAAAAATAATGTTTGTTAGTACTTGTCTCGTCATATTTTAATGCAGCAGAAAAATAATGTTTGTTAGTACTTGTCTCGTCATATTTTAATGTAGCAGTGAAATAATGCC
>NW_013923101.1:0-211 GCF_000517525.1 Limulus polyphemus | reverse complement strand
ATAATAACCCATATTAAGTTCAGAATACATACAGTATGTTACAGTACATACCGTGTTAGATGTTACAATACATACCGTGTTGGATGTTACAATACGTACCAAGTTAGATGTTACAGTACATACCGTGTTGGATGTTACAATACGCACCAAGTTAGATGTTACAGTACATACCGTGTTGGATGTTACAATACGTACCAAGTTAGATGTTACA
>NW_013923100.1:0-211 GCF_000517525.1 Limulus polyphemus | reverse complement strand
ATAGGAGTGGAGGTCCTGCAAAATTCCATACCTCCACATAGTGTCATAAGCCTTCTTGAGATCGAAGAACACAGAAACAAGGTGTTCTCTCTTGAGAAAGGATTCCCTTATCGACATTTCAAGTCAAATCAGATGGTCCATGGTGGAGTGCTGTCGACTGAAACCCACACTGGGTGGGCGAGAGGAGCATGTTTGATTCCAGGAACCAAAC
>NW_013923099.1:0-211 GCF_000517525.1 Limulus polyphemus | reverse complement strand
GTGTTTCCCCATGTTTTCCACATACGTCAACTGTGTAGGTTATCTTGATTATGTACTGCATTGGGGTACTTTAGGTGATTAACTTGGGTTAACGATTTTCCCATGTGTGTTTCTCTATGTTTTCCACATACGTCAACTGTGTAGGTTATCTTGATTATGTACTGCATTGGGGTACTTTAGGTGATTAACACGGTAAACGTTTTTCCCATAA
>NW_013923098.1:0-360 GCF_000517525.1 Limulus polyphemus | reverse complement strand
TATTCCGACGAAACTAGCACAATCCGATATGTTTCTATTACTTTTGCATCAAAAAAGCACTTTTTTCCATTTTTCAAAAAAATTCATATTTTCACCGAAAAGCCATGTTTTTTTTACCAAATTTTGAAAAAAATTTTTTTCCTCATGTTTCAACACAAAGATGCCCTTGATGTAACATTTCCAAATTGGATATCGTTTCATAGAAATTCACAATAGTTATTTTTTTTTTGCTTTTCTTGAGACATAACATTTTTCGGTAATGTTATAATGTCTCAGTTTTGAGTATTCCGACGAAACTAGCACAATCCGACATGTTTCTATTACTTTTGCATCAAAAAAGCACTTTTTTCCATTTTCAAA
>NW_013923097.1:0-211 GCF_000517525.1 Limulus polyphemus | reverse complement strand
GGATCATTTCAACTGACTGTTGATTACCATAGGATCAGTTCAACTGACTGTTGATTACCATAGGATCAGTTCAACTGACTGTTGATTATCACAGGATCAATTCAACTGACTGTTGATTACCATAGGATCAGTTCAACTGACTGTTAATTATCACAGGATCAGTTCAACTGACTGTTGATTATCATAGGATCAGTTCAACTGACTGTTGATT
>NW_013923096.1:0-211 GCF_000517525.1 Limulus polyphemus | reverse complement strand
GACGAAACAATTCCACTGGTATATAATAATCTGATTTAGGGAATGCTGCTAATTTGATGTTTTTCTTCCTCCTGAAGAGAGACATAACATATAGTAACCAAAAGAAGAAAAGTACGAAACAAAGTTCCGCTGGTATATAATAATCTGATTTAGGGAATGCTGCTAATTTGATGTTTTTCTTCCTCCTGAAGAGAGACATAACATATAGTAA
>NW_013923095.1:0-211 GCF_000517525.1 Limulus polyphemus | reverse complement strand
AAAATATACCCTCCAAAACTAGATGTTAGTTTTTGAAACTTAAGACAAATCAAATATACTCTTCAAAACTAGATATCAGCTTATGAAACTTAAGACAGATAAAATATACCTTCGTAAACTAGATGTTAGTTTTGAAACTTAAGACAACTCAAATATACTCTTCAAAAATAGATATCAGCTTATGAAACTTAAGACAGATAAAATATACCTT
>NW_013923094.1:0-211 GCF_000517525.1 Limulus polyphemus | reverse complement strand
ACACAATATTCAACGATAATGTGTACTGTCAGTAAGAAAACACAAGATTTAACAATAATGTGTCCTGTCAATAAGAAGACATAAGATTTAACGATAGTGTGTACTGTCAATAAGAAGACAAGATTTAACGATACTTTGTACTGTCAATAAGAAGACACAAGATTTAACGATACTGTGTACTGTCAATAAGAAGTCACAAGATTTAACTATA
>NW_013923093.1:0-211 GCF_000517525.1 Limulus polyphemus | reverse complement strand
TGAATTTACAGATGACACACTAGTGGTGAGTATACAGAAGTCAGACTGGTGGTGAATATACAGAAGAAACTGGTGGTGAATATACAGAAGTCAGACTGGTGGTGAATATACAAAAGTCAGACTGGTGGTGAATATACAGAAGAAACAGGTGGTGAATTTACAGAAGATATACTGAAGGTGAATATACAGAAGACACATAGTTGGTGAGTAT
>NW_013923092.1:0-211 GCF_000517525.1 Limulus polyphemus | reverse complement strand
TCTTGTGTCTTCTTATTGATAGTACACAGTATGGTTAAATTTTTATGTCTTCTTATTGACAGTACACAGTATTGTTAAATCTTGTGTCTTCTTATTGACAGTACACAGTATGGTTAAATTTTTATGTCTTCTTATTGACAGTACACAGTATCGTTAAATCTTGTGTCTTCTTATTCATTGTACACAGTATAGTTAAATCTCGTGTCTTCTT
>NW_013923091.1:0-287 GCF_000517525.1 Limulus polyphemus | reverse complement strand
CCGAATTTATAAACTAGAGTTACACCTAGGTGATCGTGGAGTTGTTGTACCAAATAACGCTAAAGATGAGTATGGGGTTTACGAATTTATATCCACCATAATCATCTTTAACCTTACTTGGTACAACTACTCCACGAACACTTAGGTGTAACTCTAGTTACCGAATTTATAACCATCATACTCATCTTTAGCCTTACTTGGTACAACTACTCCATGAACACCTAAGTGTAACTCTAGTTACCGAATTTATAATCACCATACTCATCGTTAGCTTTACTTTGTACAAC
>NW_013923090.1:0-211 GCF_000517525.1 Limulus polyphemus | reverse complement strand
TGGTAAAAGGTTGTTTTACATTTAGGGGTCAGCGGAGTACTGAGCCGAGTGGGTTAATGGTAATTAATTAAACAGGAGGAGAGGATAAAAATTAAAAATTTTCAAAACAAATTTTAAAAATCTAGAATTTTCTGAAAAGAGTAAAGCAAAATATCCTATCTTAGGGCTTTAGTAATAATAATAAAGATAATAAACATAATAATACACATAC
>NW_013923089.1:0-211 GCF_000517525.1 Limulus polyphemus | reverse complement strand
AAATAGATGTCCCCTAATATCCATGTATAGAACAGCTAGATATATCGGTTGCAACATTAAAAATGTTATTGCCAGTTATTTAAAGAGGGAATGGTGTACATAGATGTCCCCTAATATCCGTGTATAGAACAGCTGGATATATCTGTTACAACATTAAAAATGTTATTGCCAGTTATTTAAAGAACGAATGGAGTACATAGATGTCCCCTAA
>NW_013923088.1:0-211 GCF_000517525.1 Limulus polyphemus | reverse complement strand
TAACACACCACAATACTCATCCCGTAAACGTGTCTACACACCACAATACTCATACTCTAAACGTGTCTAACAAACCAAAATGCTCATCCTATAAATGTGGCTAACACCCCAACACTTATATTCTAAATGTGTCTAACACAACACAATACTCACCGTTTAAATGTTTCTAACACACCACAATACTCATCCTCTAAACGTGTCTAACACACCA
>NW_013923087.1:0-395 GCF_000517525.1 Limulus polyphemus | reverse complement strand
ACAGTATCGTTAAATCCTTAACGATACTGTGTAAAGTCAATTAGAAAACACAACAATACTGTGTACTATCAAAAAGAAGACACAAGATTAAGAAAACACACGATTTAGCAATGCTGTGTACTATCAATAAAAAGACACAAGATTTAACGATACTGTGTACTGTCAATAAGAAGACACAAGATTTAATTGACAGTACACAGTATCGTTAAATCTTGTGTCTTCTTATTGACAGTACACAGTATTGTTAAATCTTGTGTCTTCTTATTGAAAGTACACAGTATCGTTAAATATTGTGTCTTCTTATTGACAGTACACAGTATCGTTAAATCTTGTGACTTCTTATTGAAAGTACACAGTATCTTTAAATCTTTTGTCTTCTTATTCACAGTACACAG
>NW_013923086.1:0-211 GCF_000517525.1 Limulus polyphemus | reverse complement strand
CTTTGTCTTCTTATTGATAGTACACAGTATCGTTAAATCTTGTGTCTTCTTATTGCCAGTACACAGTATCGTTAAATCTTGTGTCTTCTTATTGACAGGACACATTATTGTTAAATCTTATGTTTTCTTACTGACAGTACACATTATCGTTGAATATTGTGTATTCTTATTGACAGTACACATTATTGTTAAATCTTGTATTTTCTTACTG
>NW_013923085.1:0-210 GCF_000517525.1 Limulus polyphemus | reverse complement strand
CGTTTTTTGGTACAACAACTCCACGAATACCTACGTGTAAATCTAGTTACCGAATTTATAACCACCATACTCATCTTTAGCTTACCTGGCAAAACAACTCCAAGAACACATAGTTGTAACTCTAGTTACAGAATTTATAACCATCATACTCATCTTTAGCCTTACTTGGTACAGCTACTTTATGAACAACTAGGTGTAACTCTAATTACA
>NW_013923084.1:0-211 GCF_000517525.1 Limulus polyphemus | reverse complement strand
ATTATATTAGCGCTTATGACAAACTTCGTGAAACAACAGATTATCGATACTTAGTGCATAAGTTGTTAGAGGAATACAGGACACGAGACTCCACCAATGTCATTTTAACAGAACTGCGTAACCTTCATCAACAACGTGGCGAATCAGTCCGAGTTTTTGGACACAAGCTACAGGAGTTAGGTAATAGGTTATGCAGATCTTATGCACGTCC
>NW_013923083.1:0-214 GCF_000517525.1 Limulus polyphemus | reverse complement strand
ACAGTACACAGTATTGATAAATCCTGAATCTTCTTATTGACAGTACACAGTATTGATAAATCCTGTATCTTCTTATTGACAGTACACAGTATTGATAAATCCTGTATCTTCTTATTGACAGGACACAGTATTTTTAAATCTTATGTTTTCTTTTTCACAGTACACAGTATTGATAAATCCTGTATCTTCTTATTGACAGGACACAGTATTGTTA
>NW_013923082.1:0-208 GCF_000517525.1 Limulus polyphemus | reverse complement strand
TGTTGGACGTCGTCAGTACACTAACCATTCTACATTTTAACGTTCGACGTCATCAATACATTAACCATTCTACATTTTAACGTTCGACGTCATCAGTACACTAACCACTCTACATTTTAACGTTCGACGTCATCAGTACACTAACCACTCACATTTTAACGTTCAACGTCATCAGTACACTAACCATTCTACATTTAACGTTCGACGT
>NW_013923081.1:0-211 GCF_000517525.1 Limulus polyphemus | reverse complement strand
ACCTTCAATAAGAGGACACGAGATTTTACAAAACTGTGTACTGTCAATTAGTAGACAAACGAGTTAACAATACTGTGTACTATCAATAAGAAGACACAAGATTTAACGATACTGTGTACTGTCAATAAAAGACTAAATATTTAAAAATACTGTGTACTGTCAATAAGAAGACACAAGATTTAACGATACTGTGTACTGTCAATAACAAGAC
>NW_013923080.1:0-211 GCF_000517525.1 Limulus polyphemus | reverse complement strand
AACTACTCCATGAACACCTAGGTGTAACTCTAGTTACCGAATTTATAACCACCATACTCATCTTTTGCCTTACTTGGTACAACTACTCCATGAACACTTAGGTTTAACTCCAGTTACCGAATTTATAATCATCATACTCATCTTTAGCCTTACTTGGAACAACTACTCCATGAACACCCCTGTGTAACTCTAGTTACTGTATGTGTAACCC
>NW_013923079.1:0-210 GCF_000517525.1 Limulus polyphemus | reverse complement strand
TGTACTGTCAATAAGAAGACACAAGATTAAACGATACTGTGTACTGTCAATAAGAAGAGACAAGATTTAACAATACTGTGTCCTGTCAATAAGAATATACAGGATTTATCAATACTGTGTACTGTCAATAATAAGCCACAAGATTTAACAATACTGTGTCCTGTCAATAAGAAGATACAGGTTTTATCAATAATGTGTCCTGTCAATAAG
>NW_013923078.1:0-211 GCF_000517525.1 Limulus polyphemus | reverse complement strand
CGAACACAAAAATCGTAAAACTAAAACTAATAATCTAGAATTTTGTAAATAAACGCGCAAAATTGCGGCGAACCTTAATAAAAAAATTCAAAAAGATTCATGTAAATGGTACTAAGTGCTGGTACAAAACGCAAAACCTTCAATAACTCCCTTAAAACGCATCGTAGGAAGGTGAAACTTCGCATGATACTGTGGAACGAACTAGTAAATA
>NW_013923077.1:0-209 GCF_000517525.1 Limulus polyphemus | reverse complement strand
ATATATCGATGTGAATGTTTAATCAGGAATTTTGATTCATCATATATATATATATATATTGTTGTAAATGTTTAATCAGAAGTTTTTATTTACCATGTATATGTATATCGTTGTGTATGTTTAATCAGAAGTTTTTATTTCCCATATACATATATATCGATGTGAACTTTTAATCAGAAGTTTTTATTTACCATATATATATATATATC
>NW_013923076.1:0-209 GCF_000517525.1 Limulus polyphemus | reverse complement strand
ATAATTAAAGTAGAGGTAATAGATAAAGAGAGATGTAGACTGTGGGAAATGGAGGAGAAGTTGGAGGCTATCATAATTAAGGTAGAGGTAATAGATAACTCTAGTGTAGACTGTGGGAAATGGAGAAGAAGTTGGAGACTATCATAATTAAAGTAGAGGTAATAGATAAAGATAAGTGTAGACTGTGGGAAATGGAGAAGAAGTTGGAT
>NW_013923075.1:0-211 GCF_000517525.1 Limulus polyphemus | reverse complement strand
CAAAAATGTTGGTCTAATAACTTATATTAACGAAATGTTGGTCTAATAACTACTATTAGCCAAAATGTTGGTCTAATAACTATTATTAACAAAATTTTGGTCTAATAACTACTATTAACCAAAATGTTTGTCTAATAACTATTATTAACGAAATGTTGGTCTAATAACTATTATTAAATAAATGTTGGTCTAATAACTACTGTTAACTACA
>NW_013923074.1:0-210 GCF_000517525.1 Limulus polyphemus | reverse complement strand
AGACACACTGAACATATGAACGAACTTTTTATTTTTTTATTGAATAATGGAAAGTAATGTGGGCACCATTAGAGTAAAGGTGATTACGTACCCGTACTTGTACCATTAGAGTCAAGTTGCTTACGTACCCGTACTTGTACCATTAGAGTAAAGGTGATTACGTACCCGTACTTGTACCATTAGAGTCAAGGTGATTACGTACCCGTAGTT
>NW_013923073.1:0-211 GCF_000517525.1 Limulus polyphemus | reverse complement strand
GATACTGTGTACTGTCAATAAGAAGATACAGGATTTATCAATACTGTGTCCTATCAATAAGAAGATAAAGGATTTATCAATACTGTGTACTTTCAATAAGAAGAAACATAATTTAAAAATACTGTGTCCTGTCAATAAGAAGAAAAAGGATTTAACGATACTGTGTACTGTCAATAAGAAGATACAGGATTTATCAATACTGTGTCCTGTC
>NW_013923072.1:0-211 GCF_000517525.1 Limulus polyphemus | reverse complement strand
CATTAAACAGAAGAGTTCAGCTAGATGGATAAAGTAATCAGACAGAAGAGTTCAGCTAGATGGATGAAGTAATCAGACAGAAGAGTTCAGCTAGATGGATGAAGTAATCAGACAGAAGAGTTCAGCTAGATGGATAAAGTACATTAGACAGAAGAGTTCAACTAGATGGATGAAATACATTAGACAGGAGAGTCCAGCTACATGGATGAAG
>NW_013923071.1:0-211 GCF_000517525.1 Limulus polyphemus | reverse complement strand
CAACGAACGAACGTTAACTTCAACAATACCGTGTGACTGCAGTTCAATTACTCACTATCTACACCTTCCTGCGTCACGTTGTCCCCTCCTATATATATATATCCGCCCACCCTATATCTAGTAAGAACTTGAACATTCGACAAAGTACATGATAGTTCTAGAAACGTTGCGTCATAGTAGTCACGTGACTCGCTGACGCAACAATATCCTG
>NW_013923070.1:0-211 GCF_000517525.1 Limulus polyphemus | reverse complement strand
AAAAGACTAATTTTAATTATTTTGGTCACTTTCAGTTGAATTGTTTCCTGAAGATGTGTTTCTTCAAGGGAATTTTCACAATCAGGTATCATCTAAGCTGTGTGGACAAAAGACAATTTTAATATTTTGGTCACTATCAGTTGAATTGTTTCCTGAAGATGTGTTTCTTCAAGGGATTTTCACAATCAGGTATCATCTAAGCTGTGTGGAC
>NW_013923069.1:0-317 GCF_000517525.1 Limulus polyphemus | reverse complement strand
CAATGCTGTGTACTGTTAGTACACAGTATCGTTAAATCTTGTCTTCTTATTGTGTCTTCTTATTGACAGTATCGTTAAATCTTGTTAGCTTGTTATTGATAGTACATAAGATTTAACGATACTGTGTACTATCAATAACAAGCCACAAGATTTAACGATTATGTGTACTGTCAATAAGAAGACACAATATTTAACAATACTGTGTACTGTCAATAAGAAGACACAAGATTTAACAATCCTATGTACTATCAATAAGAAGACAAGATTTAGCGATACTGTGTACTATCAATAAAAAGACACAAGTTTTAACAATGCTG
>NW_013923068.1:0-211 GCF_000517525.1 Limulus polyphemus | reverse complement strand
GCCAAAATTGGAGAAGAACTATCAATTCAGCACCCTCTGGAAACAAGAAATCGAGAAACAATCAGTAACCAAAAGCTTCACTGCAGTACACATACGCATTTTGGCAAGCCAATAAAAGAGTAACATAAAGCGACCACAAAAATTGTAATAGTAATACTAGAAAGTTAGAATTTTGTATGTAAATGCTCAAGATTTCCACGAACCTTCATAT
>NW_013923067.1:0-211 GCF_000517525.1 Limulus polyphemus | reverse complement strand
AAGGGAGTTCCTAGAAGGATCGTGACTGTTCCTGGCAACTCTAGTCTTTTCTAGGTGCCCTCTATTTTAGTATATAAGCCCGACAAATAAAGCGGAGATAATAATTGCAGATAGATGGAGATAGAGACAGATAATTGAGTCAAGTGAGCGGTAGTAACCGCAAGTAAAGTGCGTGAATCGTTATGTATTATAGCGTGTGTTGAAGTTAAAG
>NW_013923066.1:0-268 GCF_000517525.1 Limulus polyphemus | reverse complement strand
GGTGACTGAATTGTTGAAGAGATTGTAGTGGGTGACTGAATTGTTGAAGAGATTGTAGTGAGTGACTGAATTGTTGAAAACTTGTAGTGGGTGGCTGAATTGTTGAAGAGATTGTAGTGGGTGGCTGAATTGTTGAAGAACTTGTAGTGGGTGACAGAATTGTTGAAGAACTTGTAGTGGGTGACTGAATTGTTGAAGAACTTGTAGTGGGTGACTGAATTGTTGAAGAACTTGTAGTGGGTGATTGAATTGTTGAACTTGTAGTGAG
>NW_013923065.1:0-232 GCF_000517525.1 Limulus polyphemus | reverse complement strand
GTACTGTCAATAAAAAGATACAAGATTTAACAGTACTGTGTACTGTCAATAAGAAGACACAAGATTTAACACACAGTATCAGTGTCTTCTTATTGACAGCACAGAAACGTTAAATACTTGTGTCTTCTTATTGACAGTACACATTATCGTTGAATAATCGTTGAATATTGTGTCTTATTATTGACAGTAAAATGTGTACTGTCAGTAAGAAAACACAAGATTTAACAATAAT
>NW_013923064.1:0-213 GCF_000517525.1 Limulus polyphemus | reverse complement strand
TATGTTAAGTAATTTCTATACTTGTTTATAACCTGCGGTAAGAGGGTTGTGAAGCTATATGATAAGTAATTGTTATACTTGTTTATAACCAGCGGTAAGAGTGTTGTGAAGCTGTATGTTAAGTAATTTCTATACTTGTTTATAACCAGCGGCAAGAGTGTTGTGAAGTTATATGTTAAGTAATTTTTATACTTGTTTATAACCAGCGGTAAG
>NW_013923063.1:0-221 GCF_000517525.1 Limulus polyphemus | reverse complement strand
AACTGCATCATTTGTAATTAATTAGAGGTGAAAGGGCTGATATTTATATATGAAATATCACCCAGATTTGACTGAACTTTATACTGTTTGTTACAGACAGAAGTTTCAACTTGTAACAGAGCTTATCAACACTAATCAGAAAGTTAACTCTGTCACCATTAGTCTACAAAATTCTTTGTATTGTATAATGCAATCTCATAAATATTGCATGTTTTCGACAG
>NW_013923062.1:0-223 GCF_000517525.1 Limulus polyphemus | reverse complement strand
TTACTGTTAGAAGCTAGCGTATAAAACAGAAGTATTATATAATACTTATTAATTTAAAATTCAGATTTGTTTTTAAAATACTTTAACTTAAATGTAGCTGACTGTATCAGCATATGCATTTTTCTTGATTTACAAAAAACAAACAAGTTGGCTTTAACTTTAAACTTAACTTAAAGAAATGCATTATGTTGTTTTAATTTTGTGAAAAGCTAAGCAGGGGTTA
>NW_013923061.1:0-211 GCF_000517525.1 Limulus polyphemus | reverse complement strand
CAAGATTTAATGATACTGTGTACTGTCAATAAGAAGACACAAGATTTAACGATACTGTGTACTGTCAATAAGAAGACACAAAATTTAACGATACTGTGTATTGTCAATAAGAAGACACAAGATTTAACGATACTGTGTACTGTCAATAAGAAGACACAAGATTTAACGATACTGTGTACTGTCAATAAGAAGACACAAGATTTAACGATAC
>NW_013923060.1:0-205 GCF_000517525.1 Limulus polyphemus | reverse complement strand
CACGATTTAGTAATACGGTGTACTATCTATAAAAAGACAATGGATTTTACGATACTGTGTACTGTCAATAAGAAGACACAGGATTTAACGATACTGTGTACTGTCAATAAGAAGACACAAGATTTAACGATACTATGTACTGGCAAAAAGAAGACACAAGATTTAACAATACTGTGTACTGTCAATAAGAAGACACAAGATTTAA
>NW_013923059.1:0-505 GCF_000517525.1 Limulus polyphemus | reverse complement strand
TAATCTTCTCGAATTTTTTTATGAACGTTTGTTGCATACTCACGTATTTACATGCAAAACTCTAGCTTCATATTATCATTTTTGAGCAAAACTCTAGCTTCATATTATCGTTCCATTTGGACTAATCTTCTCGAATTTTTTTATGAACGTTCGTTGCATACTCACGTATTTACATGCAAAACTCTAGCTTCATGTTATCATTTTTGAGACTTTTGTGGTCCATTTTGTTACTACTTTATTGGCTTTCTGAAAGAGAATGTGTCCTACAGTGAAGCTTTTTGATATTGCTCTGTTATAGATTTCTTTCTATCAGAGGGTTCTTTTGTTACTACTTTATTGGCTTTAAAAAGAGAATGTGTACTGAAGTGAAGCTTTTTGATATTGCTCTGTTATATATTTCTTGCTATCATAGGGTTCTAAATTGATGGATCTTAACCTTTTTTGCTATGTATATTCACTAGTTCGTTCCACAGTATCATGCGAAGTTTCACTTTCCTACGATGCG
>NW_013923058.1:0-212 GCF_000517525.1 Limulus polyphemus | reverse complement strand
CACATTATCATTAAATCTTGTGTCTTCTTATTGACAGTACACAGTATTGTTAAATCTTGTGTTTTCTAACTGACAGTACATAGTATCCTTAAATCTTGTGTCTTTTTATTGATTGTACACAGTATCGTTAAATCTTGTGTCTTCTTATTGACAGTACATAGTATCGTTAAATCTTGTGTCTTTTTATTGATAGTACACAGTATCGTTAAATC
>NW_013923057.1:0-211 GCF_000517525.1 Limulus polyphemus | reverse complement strand
TGTATTATTTGGTTAATATCCTTCTATTCAGTACCCTGTGGTAGTAATTAATCGAGAAATAAGTAGTAACAAAGAGATTTACTGCACTACAGATATGATTTCAGAGAAGCTAATAAAGTAGTAACATGAACGACCATACAAATCGCGAAACTAATATTACAAAGGTTGTATTTGGATTGTAAATACGCAACGACGAAACGAACCTTCATAA
>NW_013923056.1:0-211 GCF_000517525.1 Limulus polyphemus | reverse complement strand
ATTGCTACTAGCACCGTTACTATCTCTCTGGCTTTATCAGTTATATCCTGTACCCATTGCTACTAGCACCGTTAACTATCTCTCTGGCTTTATCAGTTATATCCTGTACCCATTGCTACTAGTATCGTTAACTATCTCTCTGGCTCTATCAGTTATATCCTGTAGCCATTGCTACTAACACCTTTAACTATCTCTCTGGTTCTATCAGTTA
>NW_013923055.1:0-210 GCF_000517525.1 Limulus polyphemus | reverse complement strand
ATAACAAAACGCTTATACAAGATCTTTCATAAAATTTGGACCAATGAACAGGCAACAAAATATTGGAAAACAGAACTCGTTATTAAGTTACTAAAGAAGGGGGATCTCCGGAAATTGCACCAATTGACGAGGTACAATATTTTTGTTCCTCACAATCAAAGTTTACAGTCACATCATCATTCCCAATATCAGCAGCAATAAAAGGAATCA
>NW_013923054.1:0-210 GCF_000517525.1 Limulus polyphemus | reverse complement strand
TCATTATTGTTAAATCTTGTGTTTTCTTACTGACAGTACACATTATCGTTGAATATTATGTCTTCTTATTGACAGTACACAGTAGTGTTAAATCTTGTGTGTTCTTATTGATAGTACACAGTATTGTTAAATCTTGTGTCTTCTTACTGACAGTACACAGTATCGTTAAATCTTGTGTCTTTTTATTGATAGTACACAGTATTGCTAAAT
>NW_013923053.1:0-211 GCF_000517525.1 Limulus polyphemus | reverse complement strand
CTATAAGAATGACGTCAAATCACGTTCCCCACTGTGGCGTTCTATAAGAATGACGTCAAATCACGTTCCCCACTGTGGTGTTCTATAAGAATGACGTCAAATCCCATTCTTTGGTCGATCGGTTTGTTTGTTTCGAATTTCGCGCAAAACTACACGAGGGCTATCTGCGCTATCCGTCCCTAATTTAGCAGTGTAAGACTAGAGGGAAGGT
>NW_013923052.1:0-446 GCF_000517525.1 Limulus polyphemus | reverse complement strand
TCTAAACGTGTCTAACACACCACAATACTCATCCTCTAAATGTATTTAACCAACCAATATGCTCATCCTATAAATGTGGCTAACACCACAATACTTATATTCTAAAGGTGTCTAACACACAACAATACTCATCCTATAAACGTGTCTAACACACCACAATACTCATCCCGTAAACGTGTCTAACACACCACAATACTCATCCTCTAAACGTTACCACAATACTCATCCTCTAAACGTGTCTAACACACCACAATACTCATCCTCTAAATGTATTTAACCAACTAAAATGCTCATCCTATAAACCTTTAGAATATAAGTATTGTGGTGTTAGCCACATGTCTAACACACAACAATACTCATCCTATAAACGTGTCTAACACACCACAATACTCATCCCGTAAACGTGTCTAACACACCACAATACTCATCCTCTAAACGTGTCTAAC
>NW_013923051.1:0-211 GCF_000517525.1 Limulus polyphemus | reverse complement strand
GGCATCTACGAACTGATCCCTCAGCAACAACTTGAGGAAATCGGGTGGTGCAGTTGGGTAGGCCTTATGTGCCATGCTCTCCAAGTCCTATGCTAGCTCTTGCAGGCTCTCCCCTTTAGCACGGACTCTCGTCCTGAACCTGGCCCTGTAGACTTCTGACTGGTTTTGGGTTCTGTACCTGAGTTTTAGAGCCTCTACCAGTGTTCTATAG
>NW_013923050.1:0-733 GCF_000517525.1 Limulus polyphemus | reverse complement strand
CTTATTGACAGTACACAGTATCGTTAAATCTTGTGTCTTCTTATTGTGTACTGTCAATAGGAAGACAGAAGATTTAACAATACTGTGTACTATCACAAGATTTAAAAAACTTGTGTACTGTCAATAAGAAGACGTATCGTTAATTAGAAGACACAAGATTTTATACTGTGTACTGTCAATAAGAAGACACACGATTTAACAATACTTTGTACTCTCAATGAGAAGACACACGATTTAGCAATACTGTGTACTATCTATAAAAAGACAATAGATTTTACGATAATGTGTACTGTCAATAAGAAGAGACAAGATTTAACGATACTGTGTTCTGTCAATAAGAAGACATATGATTTAACGATACTGTGTTCTGTCACAAGATTTAACTATACTGTGTACTGTCAATAAGAAGACACAAGATTTAACAATACTGTGTACTCTCAATGAGAAGACACACGATTTAGCAATACTGTACAGTACTGTGTACTTTCAATAAGAAGACTTGATAGTACACTGTCTTGCTAAATCGTGTGTCTTTTATTGATAGTACACAGTATTGTTAAATCTTGTGTCTTCTTATTGACAGTACACAGTATCGTTAAATCTTGTGTCTTCTTATTGACAGTACACAGTATCGTTGAATATTGTGTTTCTTATTGACAGTACACATTATCGTTGAATATCGTGTCTTCTTATTGACAGAACACAGTATTGTTAAATCTTGTGTCTTCTTATT
>NW_013923049.1:0-431 GCF_000517525.1 Limulus polyphemus | reverse complement strand
TACTGTATAAGATATTACAAATTCAAGAGTAAAGGTGAGTTACTCGGGGCTACTTAATAAGATATTACCTAATCAAGAGTAAAGCTGAGTTACTCGGGTCTACTGCATAAGATATTGCCTAATCAAGAGTAAAGTTGAGTTATTCGGGGTTAATGTATAAGATATTACCTAATCAAGAGTAAAACTGAGTTACTCGGGGGCTACTGTATCATATCTTATACAGTAGCCCCCGAGTAACTCAGCTTTACTCTTGATTAGGTAATATCCTCTTGATTAGGTAAAAAACTGAGTTACTCGAGGTTACTGTATAAGATATTACCTAATCAAGAGTAAAGCTGAGTTACTCGGAGCCAGTGTATAAGATATTACCTAATCAAGAGTAAAGCTGAGTTACTCGGGGTTATTGTATAAGATATTACCTAATCAAGAGG
>NW_013923048.1:0-354 GCF_000517525.1 Limulus polyphemus | reverse complement strand
CAGTATAGTTAATAAGAAGACACAAGATTTCTGTGTACGGTCAATAAGAAGACACAAGATTTAACGATACTGTGTACTTTCAATAAGAAGACACAATATTCAACGATAATGTGTACTGTCCACAAGATTTAACGATAGAAGATTATTGACAGTACAAAGTATCGTTAAATCTTGTGTCTTCTTATTGACAGTACACAGTATCGTTAAATCTTGTGTCTTCTTATTGACAGTACACAGTATCCGTTAAATCTTGTGTCTTCTTATTGACAGTACACAGTATCGTTAAATCTTGTGTCTTCTTATTGACAGTACACAGTATCGTTAAATCTTGTGTCTTCTTATCGACAGTACACA
>NW_013923047.1:0-845 GCF_000517525.1 Limulus polyphemus | reverse complement strand
ATTACAAGTAAGTATTTCAACACTGTTATAACACAGGTATTGGAACACTCTATGAAACATTATTACAGCAATGGATCAAACACGTTTATTACAGCACTGGATAAAATGAAACACATAGTTTAATGTATTATCGCACTGGTTAAAGCAACGTGTTTGATCCATTGCTGTAATAAACGTCTTTGATCCATTGCTGTAATAAACGTCTTTGATCCATTGCTGTAATAAACGTATTTATGCATTGCTGTAAAAACTTTGTTTCATCCAGAGCTGCAATAAACGTGTTTTGTCCTGTGCTGTATTAAATCTGTATTACCCAGTGCTGTAATATATGTGTTTTATCAAGTGTTGTAATAAATGTATTTTATCCAGTACTGTAGTAAACGTGTTTTACCCAGTACTGTAATAACTTTGTTTTATCCAGTGCTGTAATAAGTGTTTTATCAAGTGTTGTAATAAATATGTTTTATCCAGTACTGTAGTAAACGTGTTTTACCCAGTGCTGTAATAAATATGGTTTACCTAGTGCTATAACACATGTGTTTTGCATAATATCGTAATAAATGTATTTATCGATACAATCGTGTGTTTTCCTGATTCTGTAAATTTATTTATCCAGAGCTGTAAATATACGTGTTTTACACAGTGCTGTAATAAACACATTATATCCAGTGCTGTAATATACGTGTTTTACACAGTGCTGTAATAAACACATTATATCCAGTGCTGTAATATACGTGTTTTACACAGTGCTGTAATAAACACATTATATCCAGTGCTGTAATATACGAGTTGTAGTTAGTGCTGTAATAAACACATTATATCCAGAGCTGTAAATATACGTGTTT
>NW_013923046.1:0-211 GCF_000517525.1 Limulus polyphemus | reverse complement strand
TCTTTGTCTTCTTATTGACAGTACACAGTATAGTTAAATATTGTGTCTTCTTATTGAAAGAACACGGTATCGTTAAATCTTCTGTCTTCTTATTGACAGTACACAGTATCGTTAAATCTTGTGTCTTCTTATTGACAGTACACAGTATCGTTAAATCTTGTGTCTTTTTATTGACAGTACACAGTTTTGTTAAATATTGTGTATTCTTATT
>NW_013923045.1:0-267 GCF_000517525.1 Limulus polyphemus | reverse complement strand
TACGTAGTTCATAAACCAATACGTAAACAGTGTTTAATACACATTTATATCTACCAGGCTGTTTACGTATTGGTTTATGAACTACGTTGTAAATAATGTATTAAACAGTAGATATAAATGTATAAATGTGTATTAAACACTGTTTACGTATTGGTTTATGAACTACGTAGTAAATAATTATATCTACCAGATTATTTACAACGTAGTTCATAAACCAATACGTAAACAGGCGTTTAATACACATCTATATCTACCAGATTATTTACC
>NW_013923044.1:0-540 GCF_000517525.1 Limulus polyphemus | reverse complement strand
TTATTTTTAAAGCTGTTCTTTGGCTAGCTTCGATATTACTGTTTTTTATTGTCTTTAGTTATATTGTAAATGATATTTTCATAACAGATTATGAAATAACGATTGGGAATTTTAATGAAAGGATATCCATTTTGAACGTCTTGCATCAAGGGCATCTTTGTGTTGAAATATGAAGAAAAATAATTTTTTTCAAAATTTGGGAAAAAACATGGGCTATAGCCTTGGCTTTTCTGTGAAAATAATGATTTTTTTGGAAAATGTAGAAAAGTGTTTTTTTGACGCAAGCACTAGCCGACATTTTTCTATTAATTTTTTTGAGTTTTCCGACGAAACAGTCAGACATTATAGCATTTACGAAAAGTATTATGTCCCGTGAAAAGCTAAAAAAATGAACTTTCGCTAATTATGAGTAAAAACAATCCAAAAGGTAGATTTTAATGTATAATAAGACGTCATGGACTATTAGATGCTGGGATTTTTTGAATAACCTTATTTTTAAAGCTGTTCTTTATTTACAACATAACTAAAGATAATAATGAA
>NW_013923043.1:0-212 GCF_000517525.1 Limulus polyphemus | reverse complement strand
GATTTCACCGAAAAGCCAAGGCCATGATTTTACCCAAATTTTGAAAAAAAATTATTTTTCCTCATATTTGAATACAAAGATGCCCTTGATGTAAGAATTTCAGAATGGATATCCTTTCACGAAAATTCCCAGTAGCTACTTTACAATCTGATATCAAAATTTCGGCTAGCCTCGACTTTACTGTTTTTTTTTTGGTCTCAGATATATTGTAA
>NW_013923042.1:0-261 GCF_000517525.1 Limulus polyphemus | reverse complement strand
TCTATTGTAATCATTGTTATCGGAACGTTCATAACGTTCACCGTGGTGTTTCTATTGTAATCATTGTTATCGGAACGTTCATAAATTTCACCGTGTTGTTTCTGTTGTAATCGTTGTTATCGGAACGTTCATAACGTTCACCGTGGTGTTTCTATTGTAATCTTTGTTATCGGAACGTTCATAACGTTCACCGTGGTGTATCTGTTGTAATTGAACGTTATGAACGTTCCGATAACAATGCCGTGGTGTTTCTGTTGTAAT
>NW_013923041.1:0-211 GCF_000517525.1 Limulus polyphemus | reverse complement strand
CTAAAATTTCGTCGGAACGAATTTACGGAAAATTAACTAACGAACGGAGACGTAACAATATATTCGACAACCCGATAAAGGTTCCATCACAAGAGTCAGAAGCTAGCCAATAATATATATTGTTGCGTCAGCGAGGTCACGTGACGCGTTCTCTCGAACCATCGGGAATTGTCGGGAGATTACTAGATATAGGGTAGCCTGGTATATATAA
>NW_013923040.1:0-211 GCF_000517525.1 Limulus polyphemus | reverse complement strand
CCACAAGATTTAACAATACTGTGTCCTGTCAAAAAGAAGAAAGAGGATTTATCAATAATGTGTAGTTTCAATAAGAAGACACAAGATTTAACAATACTGTGTCCCGTCAATAAGAAGATACAGGATTTATCAATACTGTGTCCTGTCAATAAGAAGATACAGGATTTATCAATACTGTGTACTGTCAATAAGAAGAAAAAGGATTTATCAA
>NW_013923039.1:0-211 GCF_000517525.1 Limulus polyphemus | reverse complement strand
CAACAACAACAAGGTTACAGTGGTTAAAGTCGTGGTTAAATCAAGTTTTGTAGCTTCTACATGGTTACTTCAACAACAAGGTTACAGTGGTTAAAGTCGTGGTTAAATCAAGTTTTGTAGCTTCTACATGGTTACTTCAACAACAAGGTTACAGTGGTTAAAGTCGTGGTTAAATAAATTTCTGTAGCCTCCATATGGTTACTTCAACAAC
>NW_013923038.1:0-250 GCF_000517525.1 Limulus polyphemus | reverse complement strand
AACATCAGACAATAATCATAGTCTTCCCGTATCTACTTCTTTGCACTAACATCAGACAATAATCATAGTCTTCCCGTATCTACTTCTTTGCACTAACATCAAACAATAATCATAGTCTTCCCGTATCTACTTCTTTACACTAACTTCAGACAATAATCATAGTCTTCCCGTATCTACTTCTTTGCACTAACATCAGACAATAATCATAGTCTTCCCGTATCTACTTCTTTGCACTAACTTCAGACAATAA
>NW_013923037.1:0-211 GCF_000517525.1 Limulus polyphemus | reverse complement strand
TGTTCATGGAGTAGTTGTACCAAGTAAGGCTAAAGATGAGTATGGTGGTTATAAATTGTTTAACTAGAGTTACACCTAGGTGTTCGTGGAGTTGTTGTACCAAGTAAGGCTAAAGATGAGTATGGTGGTTATAAATTCGGTAACTATAGTTACACCTAGGTGTTCATGTAGTAGTTGTGCCAAGTAAGGCTAAAGATGAGTATGGTGGTTA
>NW_013923036.1:0-211 GCF_000517525.1 Limulus polyphemus | reverse complement strand
TTACACCTATGTGTTCATGGAGTTGTTGTACCAAGTAAGGCTAAAGATGAGTATGGTGGTTATAACTTCGGTAAATAGAGTTACATCTAGGTGTTCAGGGAGTAGTTGTACCAATTAAGGCTAAAGATGAATATGGTGGTTATAAATTCGGTAACTAGAGTTACACCTAGGTGTTCATGTAGTAGTTGTACCAAGTATCGCTAAAGATGAG
>NW_013923035.1:0-211 GCF_000517525.1 Limulus polyphemus | reverse complement strand
CTACACATCTTCTATTGACTATAAAATGTATGTTGTTGTATTTGGTTTGAAATGTACTACACATCTTCTATTAACTATAAAATGTTTGTTGTTGTATTTGGTTTGAAAGATACTACACATCATCTATTGACTATAAATTGTATGTTGTTGTATTTGGTTTGAAATGTACTACATAACTTCTATTAACTATAAAATGTATATTGTTGTATTT
>NW_013923034.1:0-211 GCF_000517525.1 Limulus polyphemus | reverse complement strand
GTACTGTCAATAAGAAGACACAAGATTTAACGATACTGTGTACTGTCAATAAGAAGACACAAGATTTAACGATACTGTGTACTATCAATAAGAAGACACACGATTTAGAAATACTGTGTACTGTCAATAAAAGACACAAGATTTAACGATACTGTGTACTGTCAATAAGAAGACACAAGATTTAGCAATACTGTGTACTATCAATAAGAAG
>NW_013923033.1:0-240 GCF_000517525.1 Limulus polyphemus | reverse complement strand
CCAAGATTTAACAATACCTGTGTACTGTCAATAAGAAGACACAAAATTTAATTATACTATGTACTGTCAATAAGAAGACACAATATTTAACAATACTGTGTCCTGTCAATAAGAAGATACAGGATTTATCAATACTGTGTCCTGTCAATAAGAAGATACAGGATTTATCAATACTGTGTACTGTCAATAAGAAGACACAAAATTTAACAATATTGTATCCTGTAATAAGAAAATAAAGGA
>NW_013923032.1:0-408 GCF_000517525.1 Limulus polyphemus | reverse complement strand
GCATATTACTACGCAACGTTAAAGTGTACCTACATACCAAATTTGGTGAAGAATCATCAATTTAGGACCCTCTGGTAACAAAGGTGAAGAATCATAAATTTAGGACCCTCTGGTAACAAGAAATCGAAAAACAATCAGTAACCAAAAGCTTCACTGCAGTACACATACGCTTTCAGAAAAGCCAATAAAAGAGTAACATAAAACGACCACAAAAGTCGCAAAAATTATAATAGAAGGCTAGAATTTTGCATGTAAATATGCAACTATGACAACGAACGTTCTTGAAAAAATTTCGAGAAGATCCGTATGCAGAGTTTTACCTTCCTACTGTTTGTTTTAAAGGAGTTATGGAAGGTTTTGCGTTTTGTACCAGTACGTCGTTCCATTTGGACGCAAAACGTTCCATAA
>NW_013923031.1:0-232 GCF_000517525.1 Limulus polyphemus | reverse complement strand
TACTTTAATTACCATATAAAACGTTATAAAACCAGTTATTCTACATGGATCTGAAATGTGTACTTTAATTACCATATAAATGTTATAAAACCAGTTGTTCTATATGGATCTGAAATGTGTACTTTAATTACCATATAAATATTATAAAACCAGTTGTTCTATATGGATCTGAAATGTGAACTTTAATTACCATATAAATATTATAAAACCAGTTGTTCTATATGGATCTGAA
>NW_013923030.1:0-410 GCF_000517525.1 Limulus polyphemus | reverse complement strand
TATGTACGCTAATATGTTTAAACAGTGTTCTACCTACTTATATACATTTAGATATCTAACCACTGTTGTACTTGCATTTGTTCGCTAATATGTTTAAACAGTGTTCTACCTACTTGTATACACTTAGATATCTATCCACTGTTGTACTTGCTTATGTACGCTAATATGTTTAAACAGTGTTTTGTATATAAGTAGGTAGCTTAGATATCTAACCACTGTTGCACTTGCTTATGTACGCTAATATGTTTAAACAGTGTTCTACCTACTTGTATACACTTAGATATCTATCCACTGTTGTACTTGCTTATGTACGCTAATATGTTTAAACAGTGTTCTACCTACTTATATACACTTAGATATCTAACCACTGTTGTACTTGCTTATGTACGCTAATATGTTTGAACAGTGCT
>NW_013923029.1:0-211 GCF_000517525.1 Limulus polyphemus | reverse complement strand
GTTCGTTGTTATAGCGTTTGTTTAGCGCGATTGTTGAAGTTGAGTGTATCGGTAAAGTTATATTCGGAAAGAATAAACCAGTTTTTATTAAGAAAGAACTTGTGTCGCTTAAGTTTCGTCGGAACGAAGTTACGGAAAATCAATTAACCAACGGAGACGTAACAATATTGTTACGTCTCTGGTCGTTTGTTAATTTCCAGTATAAATTCTG
>NW_013923028.1:0-211 GCF_000517525.1 Limulus polyphemus | reverse complement strand
CTATGAGGAACTACAGCATGACTCCTGAGAAAATACTATGAGGAACTACAGCATGACTCCTGAGAAAATACTATGAGGAACTACAGCATGACTCCTGAGGAAATACTATGAGGAACTACAGCATGATCCCTGAGGAAATACCATGAGGAACTACAGCATGACCCCTGAGGAAATACTATGAGGAACTACAGCATGACTCCTGAGGAAATAG
>NW_013923027.1:0-356 GCF_000517525.1 Limulus polyphemus | reverse complement strand
GAATAAAGAAATACATAAATGGAAACAACCAACAAGCTGAATACATATAGACATGAAAGACAGAAATGGAAACAACCAACAAGCTGAATACATATAGACATGAGAGACAGAAGGATATAATAAAGAAATACATAAATGGAAACAGTCGATATAATAAAGAAATACATAAATGGAAACAACCAACAAGCTGAATACATATAGACATGACAGACAGAAGGATATAATAAAGAAATACATAAATGGAAACAACCAACAAGCTGAATACATATAGACATGACAGACAGAAGGATATAATAAAGAAATACATAAATGGAAACAACCAACAAGCTGAATACACACAGACATGATAGATAGAA
>NW_013923026.1:0-410 GCF_000517525.1 Limulus polyphemus | reverse complement strand
CTTCAATTGTATAATAAACCTTTTATATGTTGGAATTTTGTTTGAATGATGTTATTCTTAAAGCTCTTCTTTGTTCACTATAAATGCTAAAAAAATTGACTTTCACAAATTCAGACAAAAACAATCCAAAAGGTGGAGTTTATTTGATAAGAAGACGTCATGGTTTGCGAAAGTTGTCACTATAAATGCTAAAAAATTGACATAATGTTTTTCGTCAATGTTATAATGTCTCAATTTTGAGTTTTCCGACGAAATAAGCACTATCGGATATTTTTCTATTAATTTTCCATCAAAAAAACACTTTTTTCCATTTTCCAAAAAAACTCATATTTTTACTAAAAACCAAAGGCTATAGCCCATGTTTTTTGCGAAATTTACAAAAAAAATTGTTTTTCTTCATATTTCAATAC
>NW_013923025.1:0-228 GCF_000517525.1 Limulus polyphemus | reverse complement strand
CCATGAACTCCAAGGTTTAACTCTTGTTATTGAATTTATAACCAACCTATTCGTCTTTAGCCTTACTTGGTACAAATACTCCATGAACACCTAGGTGTAACTCTAATTACCGAATTTCTAAACACCATACTCATCTTTAGACTTACTTGGTACAACAACTCCACGAACACCTAGGTGTAACTATTGTTACCGAATTTATAACCACCATATTCATCTTTAGCGTAATTT
>NW_013923024.1:0-211 GCF_000517525.1 Limulus polyphemus | reverse complement strand
CATATACCAGTCCATAGCTAATCCCCAAGATAACATATACCAGTCCATGGCTAATCCTCAAGATGAAATTTAGCAGTCCACGACTAATCCTAAAGATGACATATACCCTTCCGTGGCTAATTCTCAAGATGAAATATACCAGTCCATGGCTAATCCTCAAGATGAAATTTAGCAGTTCACGACTAATCCTAAAGATGACATATACCCTTCC
>NW_013923023.1:0-210 GCF_000517525.1 Limulus polyphemus | reverse complement strand
TTATGTGATAGGTTACACAGTAGTAGTGGTGACATTGTGGTATTGTATGTGATAGGTTACACAGTAGTAGTGGTGACATTATGGTATTTTATGTGATAGGTTACACAGTAGTTAGTGGTGACATTATGGTATTTTATGTGATAGGTTACACAGTAGTAGTGGTGACATTATGGTATTGTATGTGATAGGTTACACAGTAGTTAGTGGTGA
>NW_013923022.1:0-404 GCF_000517525.1 Limulus polyphemus | reverse complement strand
ATACCAATGTTGTTCACTTTAAAAAGTGAACAACATTGGTATATAAAACATTGTTGTATTATACTAAAGTGAACAACATAGGTATATAAAACATTGTTGTATTATACTAAAGTGAACAACATTGGTATATAAAACATTGTTGTATTATACTAAAGTGAACAACATTGGTATATAAAACATTGTTGTATTATAAAGTATAATACAACAATGTTTTATATACCAATGTTGTTCACTTTAGTGTAATACAAAAATGTTTTATAGTTTTACTTACCACTGTTGTTCACTTTAGTATAATACAACAATGTTTTATAGTTTTACTTTCCAATGTTGTTCACTTTAGTATAATAAAACAATGTTTTATAGTTTTACTTACCAATGTTGTTCACTTTAGTATAATACAACAA
>NW_013923021.1:0-254 GCF_000517525.1 Limulus polyphemus | reverse complement strand
CATGTTGATCTACTGATGTGTATTATTTACCATGTTGATCTACTAATGTGTATTATTTACCATGTTGATCTACTAATGTGTATTATTCATGTTGATCTACTAATGTGTATTATTTACCATGTTGATCTACTAATGTGTATTATTTACCATCTTGATCTACTAATGTGTATTATTTACCATCTTGATCTACTGATGTGTATTATTTACCATCTTGATCTACTAATGTGTATTATTTACCATGTTGATCTACTAAT
>NW_013923020.1:0-212 GCF_000517525.1 Limulus polyphemus | reverse complement strand
CCGCCTCTCGTTTCCATTTTTTTGTCCCACTCTCTGACACCAATTTGTTACGTCTCCGTTCGTTCGTTAATTTTCCGTAAAAATTCTTACCGAAGAAACTGTTACGACAGCGGAGGTCACGTGACGCTACTATCACGTCATGCAACTTCTCGACCGTTCACGTCCCTTCCTGAATGCTCAAGAGCCTACTACATACGCGGTAGTCTTGTATA
>NW_013923019.1:0-211 GCF_000517525.1 Limulus polyphemus | reverse complement strand
TAAACAGCTCCCCAAACCATCACGCTGAAACCACCATGTTTCACAGTTGGCTGCAATCTGGTGAGCCAAAAGTCTTGGTGAGGCATTCCCCAGACCCATATCCTTCCACTGTCCGAAAATTGAGCGAATCTTGATTCGTCTGAGAACAATACGGTCTTCCAAAACTCCAGAGGCCTGGTCATCATATCACTTGCCCACTTCTTTCGTCTGG
>NW_013923018.1:0-211 GCF_000517525.1 Limulus polyphemus | reverse complement strand
TTGTAAATTCGGTAACTAGAGTTACATTTAGGTATTCGTGGATTTGTGGTACCAAATAACGCAAAAAATGAGTATGGGTTACACATTCAGTAACTGGAGTTAAACCTAGGTGTTGATGGAGTAGTTGTACCAAGTAAGGCTAAAGATGAGTATGGTGGTTATAAATTCGATAACTAGAGTTACACCTAGGTGTTCGTAGAGTTGTTGTACC
>NW_013923017.1:0-211 GCF_000517525.1 Limulus polyphemus | reverse complement strand
ACACACACACACTGCTGTTGATAGAATAAGAGAAAGATACACATCAAATCCTAAATAATTAGCCACACACATACACACACTGCTGTTGATAGAATAAGAGAAATGTACACATCTAACCTGGAATAATTAGGAACACACACTGCTGTCCATAGAATAAGAGAAAGATACACATCTAATCTGGAATAATTAGGAACACACTCTGCTGTCCAAT
>NW_013923016.1:0-212 GCF_000517525.1 Limulus polyphemus | reverse complement strand
TTTCCAAACAGATCCTTTTTCTGCAACCCTTTGAGTTTCCACCACATCTGGCTGCAATTGAACCTCTGCAACTGATTTGAAAGCTGGAGGATTCTCTGACATGAGCCTTTCCATCTTCATCAGAAATTATATCCTAATGTCTAGTAAAAGAATTATTGAAGAACTTGATACTTTTTTCTTTAGGTTTCTCGAAAACTGCTTGCTGTTAACAA
>NW_013923015.1:0-223 GCF_000517525.1 Limulus polyphemus | reverse complement strand
ATTTATCAGTCATCTCAACATTTTATCATCTCATTATTTATCAGTCATCTCAACATTTTATCATCTCATTATTTATCAGTCATCTCAACATTTTATCATCTCATTATTTATCAGTCATCTCAACATTTTATCATCTCACTATTTAAAAGTCATCTCAACATTTTATCAACCCATTTTTTATCAGTCATCTCAACATTTTATCATCTCACTATTTAAAAGTCAT
>NW_013923014.1:0-308 GCF_000517525.1 Limulus polyphemus | reverse complement strand
TTAGTTTTCCATGATTACGATGAGTTGAAATCTTCCCATATTCTCACAAACTTTATTAAGGGTTGAAATTCCTCTATTGAAAAACCAATAGGAGAACCCCCGTGGTGGGCAGAGCATAGACAGCCCATCGTGAGCTTTGTGCTTAATTATAAACAAATAAGATTTTGTAATAAAGGATCAAATTCAGCAAAAAGTTAATGTTATGTTATTCGTTGTAATTTCCCCATATTCGCACAAACTTTATTAGGGTTGAAATACCTCTATTGAAAAACCAATAGGAGAATAGTTTTCCATGATTACGATGAGTC
>NW_013923013.1:0-476 GCF_000517525.1 Limulus polyphemus | reverse complement strand
ACACATAGGTGTTACTCTTGTTTCCGTATTGATAACCACCATATCCTTCTTTAGCGTTATTTGGTAAAACTACTCCATTAATACTAAGATGTAATTCTAGTTACCGAATTTATAACCACCATATTCATCTTTATCCTTACTTGGTACAACTACTCCATGAACACCTAGGTGGCGGTAACTAGAGCTACACCTAAGTGTTCCTGGAGTTGTTGTACCAAATAACGCTAAAGATGAGTATGGGTTACACATTTAGTAACTAGAGTAAAAATTATAACCACCATACTCATCTTTAGCCTTACTTGGAACAATTACTCCATGAACACCTAGGTGTAACTCTAGTTACCGAATTTGTAACCACCATACGCATCTTTAGCGTTATTTGGTACAACAACTCCACGAACACCTAGGTGTAACTCTAGTTTCCGAATTTGTAACCAACATACTCATCTTTAGGGTTATTTGGCACAACTACTCCG
>NW_013923012.1:0-211 GCF_000517525.1 Limulus polyphemus | reverse complement strand
TACTGTGTACTGTCAATAAGAAGACACAAGATTTAACGATACTGTGTACTTTCAATAAGAAGACACAAGATTTAACGATACTGTGTACTGTCAATAAGAAGACACAAGATTTAACAATACTGTGTACTATCAATAAAAAGCACAAGATTTAACGATACTGTGTACTATCAATAAAAAGACACAAGATTTAACGATACTGTGTACTGTCAAT
>NW_013923011.1:0-234 GCF_000517525.1 Limulus polyphemus | reverse complement strand
GGTGGCTTCTTCAGGTGGCACGCCCAAAGCCTGTTGGCATGCACCACTTTTGGCTTTCCTCGCCGACCACATTTTATCTGGAAAGTCACGTCTGAGAGACGATCCACTATGTCATATGGGCCTTCCCATGGAGAAGACAACTTAGGAGACTTCCCTTTGGTCTTCCTGGGATTATACAACCACACCTTGTCTCTTGGTTCAAAGCTGACTTCAGTAGATCACCTATCATAAGAT
>NW_013923010.1:0-211 GCF_000517525.1 Limulus polyphemus | reverse complement strand
TGATCTTTGTTTACAACATAACAGGAAACAAAAAACAGTAAAATCGAAGATAACCGAAATTTTTAATAACAGATTATGAAATAAGTATTGGGAATTTTGATGAAAGGATATCCATTTTGAAAGTCTTGCATCAATGGCATCATTGTATTGAAATATAAGGAAAAACTATTTTTTTCAAAATTTGAGAAAAAACGTGGGCTATAGCCTTGCC
>NW_013923009.1:0-210 GCF_000517525.1 Limulus polyphemus | reverse complement strand
CTCATATCATTATGTTGAAGTGGGAGTTTCGTTTAAGAATAGCTCATATCATTATGTTGAAGAAAGAGTTTCGTTTAAGAATAGCTCATATCATTATGCTGAAGTGGGAGTTTCGTTTAAGAATAGCTCATATCATTATGTTGAAGTTGGAGTTTCGTTTAAGAATAGCTCATATCATTATGTTGAAGTGGGAGTTTCGTTTAAGAATAG
>NW_013923008.1:0-748 GCF_000517525.1 Limulus polyphemus | reverse complement strand
ATTGTGGTATGTTAAACACGTTTAGAGGACGAGTATTGTGGTGTGTTAGACACGTTTAGAGGATCAGTATTGTGGTGTGTTAGACACGTTTAGAGGATGAGTATTGTGGTGTGTTAGACACATTTAGAATATAAGTATTGTGGTGTTAGCCACACCACAATACTCATCCTCTAAACGTGTCTAACACACCACAATACTCATCCTCTAAATGTATTTAATCTACCACAATGCTCATTTTCTAAATGTCCAACACACCACAATACTCATCCTCTAAACGTGTCTAACACACCACAAAACTCATCCTCTAAAAGTATTCAAACAACCACAATGCTCATCCTATAAATGTGGCTAACACCACAATAGTTATATTCTAAAGGTGTCTAACACACAACAATACTCATACTATAAACGTGTCTAACACACCAAAATACTCATCCCATAAACGTGTCTAACACACGTTTAGAGGATGAGTATTGTGGTGTAAACGTGTCTAACAGAGGATGAGTATTGTGGTGTGTTAGACACGTTTACGGGATGAGTATTGTTTTGTGTTAGACACGTTTAGAGGATGAGTATTGTGGTGTGTTAGACACATTTAGAATATAAGTATTGTAGTGTTAGCCACTTTTAGAGGATGAGTATTGTGGTGTGTTAGACACATTTAGAATATAAGTATTTTGGTGTTAGTCACATTTAGAGGTTGAGCATTGTGGTAGGTTAAATACATTTAGAGGATGAGTATTGTGGT
>NW_013923007.1:0-636 GCF_000517525.1 Limulus polyphemus | reverse complement strand
ATACAAGATTTAACAATACTGTGTACTGTCAATAAGAAGACACAAGATTTAACAAAACTGTGTACTGTCAATAAGAAGACAAACGATTTAACAATACTGTGTTTACTATCAATAAAAAGACACAAGATTTAACGATACTGTGTACTGTCAATAAGAAGACACAAGATTTAAAAATACTGTGTACTGTCAATAAGAATACACAATATTTAACGATACTGTGGACTGTCAATAAGAAGAAACAAGATTTAACGATACTGTGTAATCTTGTGTCTTCTTATTGACAGTACACAGTATGGTAAATCTTGTGTCTTCTTATTGACAGGACACATTATTGTTAAATCTTATGTTTTCTTACTGACAGTACACATTATCGTCGAATATTGTCTTTTCTTATTGATAGGACAGTACACAGTATCGTTTCTTCTTATTGTTAAATCTTGTGAGTACACGGTATCGTCAATCAGAAGACACAATATTCAACGATAATGTGCACTGTCAATAAGAAGACACAAGATTTACAAGATTTAACGATACTGTGTACTGTCAATAAAAAGACACAAAATTTAACAATACTGTGTACTGTCAATAAGAAGACACAAGATTTAACAATACTGTGTACTCTCAATAAGAAGACTT
>NW_013923006.1:0-210 GCF_000517525.1 Limulus polyphemus | reverse complement strand
TTATGTAAACAGTTATTATCTATTACCTACTGTTACTATGTAAACAGATATTATACTATTACCTACTGTTATTATGTAAACAGTTATTATCTATTACCTACTGTTATTATGTAAACAGTTATTATCTATTACCTACTGTTATTATGTAAACAGATATTATCTATTACCTACTGTTATTATCTATTACTACATGTATTATGACGACCTTTC
>NW_013923005.1:0-211 GCF_000517525.1 Limulus polyphemus | reverse complement strand
ATTATTCAGATGGCTTGGTCTTTAGAGACCTAGGATGCTTGAGTGATGGAAAGAGACAATTATTCAGATGGCTTCGTCTTTAGAGACCTAGGAGACTTGAGTGATAGAAAGAGACAATTATTCAGATGGCTTCGTCTTTAGAGACCTAGGATGCTTGAGTGATGGAAAGAGACAATTATTCAGATGGCTTCGTCTTTAGAGACCTAGGAGA
>NW_013923004.1:0-210 GCF_000517525.1 Limulus polyphemus | reverse complement strand
AAGGCAGCTAGTTATCACCACCCACCGCCAACTCTTGGGCTACTCTTTTACCAACGAATAGTGGGATTGACCGTCACATTATAAACGCCCCACGGCTGAAAGGGCGAGCATGTTTGGTGTGACGGGGATTCGAACCCGCGACCCGCAGATTGTGAGTCGAGCGCCTTATCCACCTGGCTATGCCGGGCCTCCTAAAATAAGTATGTAGAG
>NW_013923003.1:0-211 GCF_000517525.1 Limulus polyphemus | reverse complement strand
CAGCTGCTAATCATTATAACATAACGTAGGTTCAAGAAGTCTTGGTAGAAATAAATAAAAAACCAGCTGCTAATCATTATAACATAACGTAGATTCAAGAAGTCTTGATAGAAATAAATAAAAAACCACCTGCTAATCATCATAACATAACGTAGGTTCAAGAAGTCTTGGTAGAAATAAATAAAACCACCTGCTAATCATTATAACATAG
>NW_013923002.1:0-211 GCF_000517525.1 Limulus polyphemus | reverse complement strand
CACGCTATAACAAATGCTATAATTCACAGTGAACGTCTCACCTGCCCAACAATATTCTCTCTCTGTCCGCAGTTCAATTTCTCATTACCCTACGTTGTTTCTTGGCCGGTCTTATATATACAAGACTACCCCAATCTAGTAGTCTCCCGACATTTCATGAAGGTTCGAGAAGGAAGTGGCGTGATACAAGTGTCACGTGATCTTTGCTGTT
>NW_013923001.1:0-211 GCF_000517525.1 Limulus polyphemus | reverse complement strand
TACTCCATAAACACCTAGGTGTAACTCTAGTTACCGAATTTATAACCACTATACACATCTTTAGCCTTACTTGGTGCCACTACTCCATAAACACTTAGGTGTAACTCTAGTTACGGAATTTATAACCACCATACTCATCTTTAGCCTTACTTAGTACAACTACTCCATGTACACCTAGGTGTAACTCGAGTTACAGAATTTATAACCACCA
>NW_013923000.1:0-252 GCF_000517525.1 Limulus polyphemus | reverse complement strand
TCAGAGTGTATAATAGTTCATATACCGTGTTGTGTTGCAGCTTCAGAGTGTATGATAGTTCATATGTCGTGTTGTGATGCAGCATCAGAGTGTATAATAGTTCATATGTCGTGTTGTGTTGCAGCCTCAGAGTGTATAATAGTTCATATGTCGCATTGTGTTGCAGCATCAGAGTGTATGATAGTTCATATACCGTGTTGTGATGCAGCATCAGAGTGTATAATAGTTCATATGTCGTGTTGTGTTGCAGCC
>NW_013922999.1:0-211 GCF_000517525.1 Limulus polyphemus | reverse complement strand
GAAGAGTTATTTCATAATCTGTTATTAAAACTTCGGCTAGCCTCGATTTTACTGTTTTTTTCTCTTTTTTTTGTCTTCAGTTATATTGTAAAGAAAGAATAGCTTTAAAATTAAGATTATTCAAATAAAATCCGAATGTGTAAAGGCCGTGACGTCTTCTTGTGAAATAAACTTTTATATTTGAATCGTTTTTACTCAAGATAAAGCAAAG
>NW_013922998.1:0-210 GCF_000517525.1 Limulus polyphemus | reverse complement strand
AGGCGAAAGATGAGTATGATGGTTATAAATTCGGTAACTAAAGTTACACCTATGTTTCATGGAGTAGTTGTACCAAGTCAGGCGAAAGATGAGTATGATGGTTATAAATTCGGTAACTAGAGTTACACCTATGTTTCATGGAGTAGTTGTACCAAGTCAGGCGAAAGATGAGTATGATGGTTATAAATTCGGTCACTAGAGTTACACCTA
>NW_013922997.1:0-211 GCF_000517525.1 Limulus polyphemus | reverse complement strand
ACTTTGTTGTTTCCAATCGTCATTTTATCGAAGTTAACTAGACACTTCCTCGGTAGTAGATAGTCCAATCCTAATATGCATTGGTCTTCAATGTCAGCCAAGTATACTTTCTGTCTGTTTTTCATGCCCATGAGCTCCATAGTTACCCACACTGGTCCCCACAACCTTGCATAATGTTCTGTCACACCCACAGAGCTTCTGTACAGCTTCT
>NW_013922996.1:0-230 GCF_000517525.1 Limulus polyphemus | reverse complement strand
TCCTCTATCGGCGATAAACCTTATATGTTCAGACGTAACTTAGACATTAGGTCCTCTATCGGCGATAAACTTATATGTTCGGACGTAACTTAGACATTAGGTCCTCTATCGGCGATAAACTTATATGTTCAGACGTAACTTAGACATTAGGTCCTCTATCGGCGATAAACTTATATGTTCGGACGTAACTTAGACATTAGGTCCTCTATCGGCGATAAACTTATATGTTC
>NW_013922995.1:0-211 GCF_000517525.1 Limulus polyphemus | reverse complement strand
CACTAAAGTACAACATTGTTTCGATGCTATTGAACTGTAAACGTTATCACTAAAATACAACATTGTATCCATGCTATTGAACTGTAAACGTTATCACTAAAGTACAATATTGTATCCATGCTATTGAACTGTAAATGTTATCACTAAAGTACAACATTGTTTCGATGCTATTGAACTGTAAACGTTATCACTAAAGTACAACATTCTATCC
>NW_013922994.1:0-212 GCF_000517525.1 Limulus polyphemus | reverse complement strand
AGTACTATAAGTGCATAAGAAATAAAGGAACATGACACATCTGAAAGTTGTTTAATATAGTACTATAAGTGCATAAGAAATAAAGGAACATGACGCATCTGAAAGTTGTTTAATATAGTACTATAAGTGCATAAGAAATAAAGGAACATGACGCATCTGAAAGTTGTTTAATATAGTACTATAAGTGCATAAGAAATAAAGAAACATGACGC
>NW_013922993.1:0-210 GCF_000517525.1 Limulus polyphemus | reverse complement strand
TTCCCCTCTTTTATATACCAGCATACCCTATTTCTAGTAAGAACTTGAACATTAGACAAAGTACATGATAGTTCTAGAAACGTTGCGTCATAGTAGTCACGTGACTCGCTGACGCAACAGTATGCATCTACAAATAGAATAAAGTTTAAAAAAAGTAATTGATATTCTAAACGAAAGATAAAAAAAACTTGTTTTAAAAGTGTTAATCGT
>NW_013922992.1:0-210 GCF_000517525.1 Limulus polyphemus | reverse complement strand
AGCGGTATTTTAGTCTTTCTTACACTATATTTTTATGACTTTTATAATGGTATTTTTATTCCTTCTTAAACTATATTTTGTCGAGTGTTATAACGGTCTTTTAGTCTTCCGTCCACTAAATTTTTTTGACATTGATATGGGTCGTTTTAGTAAGTTTTCAACTATATTTGGTCGACTGTAATAACGGACTTTTAGTCTTCCTTCCTCCAG
>NW_013922991.1:0-211 GCF_000517525.1 Limulus polyphemus | reverse complement strand
AAAACAATTAGTATAAAAATAACATTTGTGTAAGAATGATAAATAAACTTTTGAGTGAAAGTAAAGAAGAGTGTATAAATATAGTGATACTATATCCAATCTTGACAAGACCTGTCCACTAATAACAGGAATCATCACTATACAAGTTAAGAAAACTGACTTATATCATACAATATAGGAACACGTATCTGTCCTCATCACGCGTTAGTAT
>NW_013922990.1:0-209 GCF_000517525.1 Limulus polyphemus | reverse complement strand
CCATACTCATCTCTAGTCTTACTTGGTACAACTACTCCATGAACACCTATGTGTAACTCTAGTTTCCGAATTTATAACCATACTCATCTTTAGCCTTACTTGGTACAACTACTCCACGAACACCTAGGTGTAACTCTAGTTTCCGAATTTATAACCACTTTTGTCATCTTTAGCGTTATTTGGTACAACAACACCACGAACACCTAGGT
>NW_013922989.1:0-210 GCF_000517525.1 Limulus polyphemus | reverse complement strand
GTGACTTTCCGGGTAAAATGTGGTCGGCGAGGTAAACCAAAAGTGGCGCATGCCAACAGGCTTTGGCGTTATCACGGTTCAGGACATTTCAGTTGGGACGAAGTGGAAAACAGAACAAATGACGCTGCTGAAGACATGCCACCTGAAGAAGCCACCGTCGAAGAAGAAACTCTACTCAGTTTTTGAGAAGGGAAACGGTGAAGCTCTTGA
>NW_013922988.1:0-320 GCF_000517525.1 Limulus polyphemus | reverse complement strand
GACTAAAAATATCCTTATCAATGTCAACAAAATCTGGAGGAAGGAAGACTAATAGACCGTTATAACAGTCGACAAAATATAGTTTAAGAAGGATTAAAAATACCATTATGAAAGTCAATAAAATATAGTTTAAGAAAAACTAAAAATACCGCTATCAAATTCGAAAATATCTAGTCTAAAAAGGCCTAAAAAGACTGTTATGAAAGTCGACTTCGTTTTCCACTAGATATTTTTGACTTTGAAAATATGTTTTTAGTTTTCGTCCACTCGATTTTGTTCCTTTTAGCGACATTGATAAAACAAAATCTGGAGGAAGGAAG
>NW_013922987.1:0-210 GCF_000517525.1 Limulus polyphemus | reverse complement strand
CTTATTGTAGAGTACACAGTATAGTTAAATCTTGTGTCTTCGTATTGAGAGTACACAGTATTGATGAATCTTGTGTCTTCTTATTGACAGTACACAATATCGTTAAATCTTGTGTCTTCTTATTGACAGTACACAGTATCGTTAAATCTTGTGTCTTCTTATTGACAGTACACAGTATTGTTAAATCTTGTGTCTTCTTATTGTGAGTAC
>NW_013922986.1:0-212 GCF_000517525.1 Limulus polyphemus | reverse complement strand
TTGTAAGATGTCAGTGTAGACTACATACCCTCACACACCACTAGTCAAACTACTCCATACCCCACAGACTACAAGTTGTTCTACACATAAAACCTCATATTGTAAGATGTCAGTGTAGTCTACAACCCCCACACACACCACTAGTCAAACTATACACCTGGAAAGAAGTTAAGCACCCCCGTGTTTTTTTCAAGTGATTCAGATTCGACGTT
>NW_013922985.1:0-210 GCF_000517525.1 Limulus polyphemus | reverse complement strand
ATAGTACACAGTATCGCTAAATCGTGTGTCTTCTTATTGACAGTACACAGTATCGTTAAATCTTGTGTCATCTTATTGACAGCACACAGTATCGTTAAATCTTTTGTCTTCTTATTGACAGTACACAGTATCGTTAAATCTTGTGTCTTCTTATTGAAAGTACACAGTATCGTTAAATCTTGTGTCTTCTTATTGACAATACACAGTATT
>NW_013922984.1:0-211 GCF_000517525.1 Limulus polyphemus | reverse complement strand
CTACTGCAGCATAAGTATATGGTTACTATTATTATTATTAATCACAGTACTGCAGCATAAGTATATGGTTACTATTATTATTATTAATCACAGTACTGCAGCATAAGTATATGGTTATTAGTATTAGTATTAATCACAGTACTGCAGTATAAGTATAAGGTTATTAGTATTATTATTAATCACAGTACTGCAGTATAAGTATAAGGTTATT
>NW_013922983.1:0-211 GCF_000517525.1 Limulus polyphemus | reverse complement strand
CACAAGATTTAACGATACTGATGACTATCAATAAGAAGACGCAAGATTTATCGATACTGTGTACTGTCAATAAAAAGACACAAGATTTAACGATAATGTGTACTGTCAATAAGAAGACACAAGATTTAACGATACTGTGTACTGTCAATAAGAAGACACAAGATTTAGCAATAATGTGTACTATCTATAAAAAGACACAAGATTTAACGAT
>NW_013922982.1:0-287 GCF_000517525.1 Limulus polyphemus | reverse complement strand
ATACACGTGTTGATTATATGTTTATCTAGTGGTGTTGTGGTACAGTGTTGATTACCACAACCATCACTAGATAAACATATACAGTGTTTATTACTACAATAATCACTAGATAAACATACACAGTGTTGATTACCTCAACCATCACTAGATAAACATATACAGTGTTTATTACCACAACCATTACTAGATAAATATACACAGTGTTGATTACCTCAACCATCACTAGATAAACATATACAGTGTTTATTACCACAACCATTACTAGATAAACATACACAGTGTTGATT
>NW_013922981.1:0-210 GCF_000517525.1 Limulus polyphemus | reverse complement strand
GAAGAAGATGGAAACGAGAGGCGGAAAATCAAACTACAGTTTAGCAGATTTGATGGCAGCAATACAGAAACAAGAAGAGAAATTACAACAGTTGTTAGAGGAAAAGAAAAGAAACAAGAAGAACGAGAAAATAAACGAGAAAATAAACAAGAAGAACGAGAAGAGAAATTACAACAGTTGTTAGAGGAAAAAGAAAAGAAACAAGAAGAG
>NW_013922980.1:0-398 GCF_000517525.1 Limulus polyphemus | reverse complement strand
TGTCAATAAGAAGACACAAGATTTAACAATACTGTGGAAGACACAAGATTTAACAAGACACAAGATTTAACAATACTGTGTACTGTCAATAAGAAGACGCAAGATTTATAAATACTGTGTACTGTTAAATCTTGTGTTTTCTTACTGAGAGTACACATTATCGTTAAATCTTGTGTGTTCTTATTGATTTTAATGTGTCCTGTCAGTAAGAAGACACAAGATTTAACTATACTGTGTACTCTCAATAAGAAGACACAATATTTAACAATACTATGTACTGTCAATAAAAAGACACAAGATTTAACAATACTGTGTACTGTCAATAAGAAGACACAAGACTTAACAATACTGTGTACTGTCAATAAGAAGACACAAGATTTAGTAAATACTGTGTACTA
>NW_013922979.1:0-211 GCF_000517525.1 Limulus polyphemus | reverse complement strand
ACTGATTATATCATATCTTAAACCGATTACATGTATAAGACGGCAACTTTACCTGATGTGTACTGATTATGTCATACCTTTAACCGATTACATGTATAAGACGGCAACTTTACCTGATGTGTACTGATTATGTCATACCTTTAACCGATTACGTGTATAAGACGGCAACTTTACCTGATGTGTACTGATTATGTCATACCTTTAACCGATT
>NW_013922978.1:0-286 GCF_000517525.1 Limulus polyphemus | reverse complement strand
TAACTCTAGTTATGAAGAGATAGGTGTTTTATAACCATCATACTCATCTTTTGCTTTACTTGGTACAACTACTCCTACGGTAATTGGAGTTACAATAAGGTATTCGTGGAGTTGTTGTACCAAATAACGCTAAGGATGAGTATGGTGGTTATACATTCGGTAACCAGAGTTACACCTAAGTGTTCGTAGAGTTGTTGTACCAAGTAAGGCTAAAGATGAGTATGGTGGTTATAAATTCTATAACTAGAATTACACATATGTGTTCGTAGAGTTGTTGTACCAAGTA
>NW_013922977.1:0-211 GCF_000517525.1 Limulus polyphemus | reverse complement strand
AGTATATTATATTAACATGTCATTACAGTCCACGTTATCACATCTAGTTTTTGAGGTTAAATATATCATATTAACACGTCATTACAGTCCATTTTGCCACATCTAGTTTTTGAGGTTAAATTTATCATATTAACACGTCATTACAGTCCACGTTACTACATCTAGATATTGATGTTAAGTATATTATATTAACACATCAATACAGTCTACA
>NW_013922976.1:0-211 GCF_000517525.1 Limulus polyphemus | reverse complement strand
GGCATTATAGTATTAGAAATTATTTATATTTGTTTCTCAGAGGCATTATAGTATTAGAAATTATTTATATTTGTTTCTCGAAGGCAGTATAGTATTAGAAATTATTTATATTTGTTTCTCGAAGGCAGTATAGTATTAGAAATTATTTATATTTGTTTCTCGAAGGCAGTATAGTATTAGAAATTATTTATATTTGTTTCTCGAAGGCAGT
>NW_013922975.1:0-263 GCF_000517525.1 Limulus polyphemus | reverse complement strand
ATAATGTTTGACCATAAAATTATTATTCTCAGTATGCTACTGGTGAAATTTAGTTCTTCTAGAACAAATAATTTTTGAGATATAATCATATTAAATATATTTTTGTTTCTTTATAACAATCCTGCATGAATAACTAACAACAAGTAGTAAAATAGTAAACTGTCGGTAACAGATAATTAATACATAATTGTAACTTAGTAGATTTGTTAGGCAGAAACTTGAGTGTACCTAACAGACAGTCCCGAGTATGATTTGGAATATGG
>NW_013922974.1:0-719 GCF_000517525.1 Limulus polyphemus | reverse complement strand
CTACTAACTAATCCTGGGTACCTTAATGAATTTTGAAAATAATATTAGTAATTTCTTCTTTTTTTTGTAAGTTCTTTACACAGCTTGTTGTTAAAACCAAAATATATGATTACTCAATATAACAAAAAATACGGTAGTATAGGGTATAAAAACAATTCGGTAATATAATTTATGAAATCTAAGTATAACGGAGTTGAGTAAAGTTAAACATTTTAATTAAAGTTTTCTAGTATTTCATGCTCAACTCTTACATAGGAGTAAGGAAAAATTAAAATGTTGATATACATTCTACAGTAATTCCCCCTATTATTTTAATTGTGCCCATAAAGGCCAAGTAAGTATAAAAATTAGCAGATAATATGCTGCTTAATCGCTTACATAACCATTAGATTTGTGTAATATAGTGTTTCTACTTCCTTAAATATTAGTATTGATATTTTGATTACAATTACAACTCAAGAAACTTAAAACTTTAAAAACTTCTGATATAAATAGTTTTTAGACTGATTCATCTGGTTGAGGAAACCCCAGTAAATTCATTGAACTATCTCTTTCAGGTAAACCTGTTTATTAAGGTAAACAATGTTAGAACATATATTAGATTAATTAATGTGTACAACGTTTTGTCTCTAAAGTGACAATGATCACAACATTAATAGTAAAAATACATTGTTTACCTTGATAAACAGGACATTAATTAATCTATATGTATGTTCTGA
>NW_013922973.1:0-210 GCF_000517525.1 Limulus polyphemus | reverse complement strand
TTATAGACTAGAAGGAAGTGTCGTCATCTCATGGGTTCCACTGTTCTAACCTTATAGACTAGAAGGAAGTGTCGTCATCTCATGGGTTCCACTGTTCTAACCTTATAGACTAGAAGGAAGTGTCGTCATCTCATGGGTTCCACTGTTCTAACCTTATAGACTAGAAGGAAGTGTCGTCATCTCATGGGTTCCACTGTTCAAACCTTATAG
>NW_013922972.1:0-213 GCF_000517525.1 Limulus polyphemus | reverse complement strand
CTCTGTTTTATATTCGTACGAAATGGATAGGCAGCCATCCACTTTCCTAATTTCTCTGTTTTATATTCGTATGAAATGGATAGGCAGTCATCCACTTTCCTAATTTCTCTGTTTTATATTCGTACGAAATGGATAGGCAGTCCATCCACTTTCCTAATTTCTCTGTTTTATATTCGTACGAAATGGATAGGCAGCCATCCACTTTCCTAATTG
>NW_013922971.1:0-212 GCF_000517525.1 Limulus polyphemus | reverse complement strand
CAACTGTTGGAGACTTTCTTCCTGTTTATTTTCTCGTTCTTCTTGTTTCTTTTCTTTTTCCGTCAACAACTGCTGTAATCTCTCTTCTTTTTTATTTTGCTGTCTGAGCTGCCACTGTTGCAGGTTTTCTTGCAACTGTTGTTGTCTCTCTTCTTGTTTATTTTGTTGTTCGAGCTGCCACTGTTACAGGTTTTCTTGCCACTGTTGTTGTC
>NW_013922970.1:0-211 GCF_000517525.1 Limulus polyphemus | reverse complement strand
GTACGGAAGAAGATACGTCCTCTGTTGTATCTTAATTTGGCGTTTGTAAATTATGTACATTTAATTAAGTTATTGTTAATTATCTATTGGTTTAATGTAAGTGTCTGCTGTTCGTGGTGAACAATACTAAGGAAGGGGCAGTGTTACGTCAGCGGAAGTCACGTAAAGCTGCTGGCGTGTGCGAGAAGTTTCTCGAATGATCGTGAATTTG
>NW_013922969.1:0-209 GCF_000517525.1 Limulus polyphemus | reverse complement strand
CTTCATAACCTCTGAAATTATTTGAAGTTTGATATTTTAAAGTAAGTTTCGTTAAAATCGGGCCACGGGTTACCGAGTTAGAGCCGTTTTTTCGGGTCACTTTTATGAAAATTTCTAGCATGAGTAATTTTACATCACACTACCGTTCGCGCCCTTTAAGAAACTTTTTCGTTCAAATCTATTTCCATCTCAATGTTCCCATCTTCATT
>NW_013922968.1:0-211 GCF_000517525.1 Limulus polyphemus | reverse complement strand
TCACTACTTACAGTACATGATGTAAGGTATCACTACTGACAGTACATGATGTAAGGTATCACTACTGACAGTACATGATGTAAGGTATCACTACTGACAGTACATGATGTAAGGTATCACTACTGACAGTACATGATGTAAGGTATCACTATTGACAGTACATGATGTAAGGTATCACTACTGACAGTACATGCTGTAAGGTATCACTACT
>NW_013922967.1:0-211 GCF_000517525.1 Limulus polyphemus | reverse complement strand
TAATGATCTAAGTTGGTGTTTAGTGAACTAGACTGACAGTAATATTTTATTGGTTAATGATCTAAGTTGGTGTATTAGTGTTGAGTGAACTAGACTGACAGTAATGTTTTATTGGTCGATCATCTAAGTTGGTGTTTAGTGAACTAAACTGACAGTAATGTTTTATTGGTCGATGATCTAAATTGGCGTTTAGTGAACTAGACTGACAGTA
>NW_013922966.1:0-230 GCF_000517525.1 Limulus polyphemus | reverse complement strand
TTCTAGTTGCTGTAATAACTCTCTAGTTGCTGTAATAACTAAACCACTCAAACACTCAATCTTTCTAGTTGCTGTAATAACTAAACCATTCAAACACTCAATCTTTCTAGTCGCTGTAATAACTAAAAGACTCAAACACTCAATCTTTCTAGTCGCTGTAATAACTAAACCGCTCAAACACTCAATCTTTCTAGTCGCTGTAATAACTAAACCACTCAATCTTTCTAGTC
>NW_013922965.1:0-210 GCF_000517525.1 Limulus polyphemus | reverse complement strand
GTAATATGAGAAGAAAAACGGTTTAAACTATGCTGTGTAATATGAGAAAAAAAAGGTTTGAATATGCTGTGTAATATGAGATAAAAACGGTTTAAATATGCTGTATAATATGAGGAAAAAAAGGTTTAAATATGGTGAGTAATATAAAAAAACGGTTTAAATATGCTGTGTAATATGAGAAGAAAAACGGTTTAAATATGCTGTGTAATA
>NW_013922964.1:0-210 GCF_000517525.1 Limulus polyphemus | reverse complement strand
CTCTAAAAATATTTGTAGGAATTATTAAAAACCTGAACACGGTTCTAAAAATATTTGTAGGTGCTATTGATAACCTGAACACGGCTCTAAAAATATTTGTAGGAATTATTAAAAACCTGAACACGGTTCTAAAAATATTTGTAGGTGCTATTGATAACCTGAACACGGCTCTAAAAATATTTGTAGGTGCTATTGATAACCTGAACACGG
>NW_013922963.1:0-211 GCF_000517525.1 Limulus polyphemus | reverse complement strand
AAGTTCAGTTATATCTCAATAGATGGAGAAATGATACTTGGAGGTTCAGTTATCTCTCAATAGATGGAGCAAAAATTAAGAAAAAATACTCTGAAGTTCAGTTATTTCTCAATACATGTAGAAAAGATACTTAGAAGTTCAGTGATCTCTCAATATATTGAGAAAAACTTAAGATAAAATACTTGGAAGTTCAGTTATATCTCAATAGGTT
>NW_013922962.1:0-318 GCF_000517525.1 Limulus polyphemus | reverse complement strand
GGTCAAAAGACAATGTCACTCTGATGAATGTAGATCAAAAGTCAATGTCACTCCGATGAATGTAAGTCAAAAGTCAATGTCACTCTGATGAATGTAAATCAAAAGACAAATGTCACTCTGATGAATGTAAATCAAAAGAAAATGTCACTCTGATGAATGTAAATCAAAAGACAATGTCACTTTGATGAATGTAAGCCAAAAGACAATGTCACTCTGATGAATGTAGGCCAAAAGTCAATGTCACTTTGATGAATGTAAGCCAAAAGTCAATGTCACTCTGATGAATGTAAATCAAATGACAATGTCACTCTGATTAAT
>NW_013922961.1:0-307 GCF_000517525.1 Limulus polyphemus | reverse complement strand
CCTTTTAGACAGTTTTCTACTAGATTTTGTTTACTTTGAAAACGTGTTATTAGTTTTCGACAAAATCGAGTGGAAGAGTTTAAGAAGGATTAAAATTACCATTATGAAAGTCATTAAAATATTGTGTAAGAAAGACTAAAAATACCGCTATCAAAGTCGAAAATATCTAGACTAAGAATGCCTAAAAGGACAGTTATGAAAGACGACAAAATCGAGTGGAAGAAAACTAATAACACGTTTTCAAAGTCAACAAAATCTAGTGGAAAACGGACTAAAAGGAACCTTATATATTTTCGACTTTCATAGC
>NW_013922960.1:0-210 GCF_000517525.1 Limulus polyphemus | reverse complement strand
CCACATCGTCAACAATATTTAACAAATGTGGCCCATTAACCTGAAAGTTTCAATATATACCACATCGTCAACAATATTTAACTAATGTGGTCCATTAACCTTAAAGTTACATATATATCACATCGTCAACAATATTTAACTAATGTGGTCCATTAACCTTAAAGTTTTTATATATATACCACATCGTGAACAATATTTAACTAATGTGGT
>NW_013922959.1:0-230 GCF_000517525.1 Limulus polyphemus | reverse complement strand
AAAGCGTATGTGTACTGCAGTGAAGCTTTTGTTACTGATTGTTTTTCGATTTCTTGTTACCAGAGGGTCCAAAATTGATGATTCTTCAACAAATTTGGTATGTAGGTACACGTTAACGTTGTGTAGTAATATGCAGAGTTTTACCTTCCTACTCTTTGTTTTAAGGGAGTTATGGAACGTTTTGCGTTTTGTACCAGTACTTCGTTCCATTTGGACGGATCTTCTCGAAA
>NW_013922958.1:0-211 GCF_000517525.1 Limulus polyphemus | reverse complement strand
CTGTTAATGCAAAGATCTATAGTCAACAACTGGAACGCTTAAATCAAGCCCTTCATCAGAAACGCCCTTCACTCGTCAATCAGAAAGGTGTTCTTGTTCTCCAAGACAATGCACATCCACATGTGGCACTTTTGATACAACACAATATTATGGAGTTGGGTGCCAGATATGACACCATCAGATTACCATCTTTTTCGTTCGTTGCAACACT
>NW_013922957.1:0-211 GCF_000517525.1 Limulus polyphemus | reverse complement strand
TTCAGTAACGTTAGATATGATTTATAAAAGTACAAAATATGTTGTTTTACCCACATCAGTACTTCGATTGTCAATAGAAAACGTTTTTTTTTTAAAGTAAGCACAAAGCTACAGAATGGGCTATCTGTGCTCTGTCCGCTACGGGTATCGAAACCCGGTTTCTAGCGTTGCAAGTCCGCAGACATACCGCTGTGTCGCTGGGGGGGGCGGG
>NW_013922956.1:0-369 GCF_000517525.1 Limulus polyphemus | reverse complement strand
CAGTACACAGTATTGTTAAATCTTGTGTCTTCTTATTGACAGTACACAGTATCGTTAAATCTTATGTCTTCTTATTGAAAGTACACAGTATCGTTAAATCTGGTTACTTCCTATTGACAATACAAAAGATTTAACTATACTGTCAATAAGAAGACACTAGCACACAGTATCGTTAAATCTTGTGTCTTTTTATTAACAGTACTTAGTATCGTTAAATCTTCTGTCTTCTTATTGACAGGACACAGTATCGTTAAATCTTGTGTCTTCTTATTGACAGTACACAGTATCGTTAAATCTTATGTCTTCTTATTGAAAGTACACAGTATCGTTAAATCTGGTGTCTTCCTATTGACAGTACACAGTATCGTT
>NW_013922955.1:0-211 GCF_000517525.1 Limulus polyphemus | reverse complement strand
TAACAACGTACAAGGTGTTATTGTTAACCAAGAATAACAACGTACCAGATGTTATTGTTAACCGAGAATAACTACGTACCAGATGTTATTGTTAACCAAGAATAACTACGTACCAGATGTTACTGTTAACCAAGAATAACAACGTACCAGATGTTATTGTTAACCAAGAATAACAATGTACCAGATGTTATTGTTAACCAAGAATAACTAC
>NW_013922954.1:0-211 GCF_000517525.1 Limulus polyphemus | reverse complement strand
CAGTTCCATCAGTTTTTCTTTCTACTTATCCATTTAATTCTAAGATATACAGTTCCATCAGTTTTTCACACTACTTATCCATTTAAATCTAAAATATACAGTTCAATCAAATTTCACACTACTTATCCATTTTATTCTAAGATATACAGTTCAATCAGTTTCACACTACATATCTATTTAATTTTAACATATACAGTTCCATCAGTTTTCA
>NW_013922953.1:0-211 GCF_000517525.1 Limulus polyphemus | reverse complement strand
CGATACAGTGTACTGTCAATAAGAATACACAAGATTTAACGATACTGTGTACTGTCAATAAAAAGACACAATATTTAACAATACTGTGTACTGTCAATAAGAAAACACAAGATTTAACAATACTGTGTACTGTCAAAAAGAAGACACAATATTTAACAATACTGTGTACTGTCAATAAGAAAACACAAGATTTAACAATACTGTGTACTGT
>NW_013922952.1:0-209 GCF_000517525.1 Limulus polyphemus | reverse complement strand
GCATACTGCACACTCACCTTATGAAGAGTTGCGTGAGAATGTGTCAGAGTTTGTGGAAGTGTTATCGGAAAGGATGGATGATATCCACCATCAAGTGCGTTCAAACTTGGAAACGTCTGCTGATTCGATGAAGTTAACTTATGATAAGAGATCTACTGAAGTCAGCTTTGTACCTGGAGACAAGGTATGGTTTTATAATCCAAGAAAGT
>NW_013922951.1:0-211 GCF_000517525.1 Limulus polyphemus | reverse complement strand
CATTACTTGGTACAACTACTCCATGAACACCTAGGTGTAACTCTAGTTACGGAATTTATAACTACCATACTCATCTTTAGCCTTACTTGGTACAACTACTCCAAGAACACTTAGGTTTAACTTTAGTTACCGAATTTATAACCACATACTCATCTTTAGCGTTATTTGGTATAGCCACTCCACGAACAACAAGTTATATTTCTAGTTACCG
>NW_013922950.1:0-386 GCF_000517525.1 Limulus polyphemus | reverse complement strand
ACTGTCAATAAGAAGACACAAGATTTAACAATACTGAGTCCTTTCAATAAGAAGATACAAGATTTATCAATACTGTGTCCTGTCAATAAGAAGATACAGGATTTATCAATACTGTGTACTCTCAATAAGAAAACACAAGATTTAACTTGTCTTCTTTTTGATAGTACATAGTATTGATTTAACGATCCTGTGTACTGTCAATAAAAAGACACAAGATTTAACAATAATGTGTCCTGTCAATAAGAATATACAGGATTTATCAATACTGTGTCCTGTCAATAAGAAGATACAGGATTTATCAATACCGTGTACTGTCAATAAGAAGACACAAGATTTAACGATACATTGTACTATCAATAACAAGCCACAAGATTTAACGATACAGT
>NW_013922949.1:0-211 GCF_000517525.1 Limulus polyphemus | reverse complement strand
CAACTGTCCAAGTATTTCCAGTGGTTGTCCCTTCAAGCTCGTTGCCAGATGTACTGCTTTCTGCTCCTCTGTCCATCCGTTCATCTCTGCCAGTAACTCAAACTGTGCTCTATATGCTTCCCACAGTGCCTTCCCATCGAATTCCAGTGGCTTCCTTCGCACTGGATCACTCCTATTACTGACATTCACATCTGGGATGTGACTTCTAACA
>NW_013922948.1:0-211 GCF_000517525.1 Limulus polyphemus | reverse complement strand
ATTGTTGGCCTCGTGAGACGTGAATTATAGTGTTGTTATAGAGCGACTGTTGAAATTAAGTGTATCGTAAAGTTGTATTCGGAAAGAATAAACCAATTTTATTTAAGAAAGGACTTGTGTCGCTAAAGTTTCGTCGGAACGAAGTTACGGAAAATTAACTAACGAACGGAGACGTAACAATACCATGATATCTTAGTTTATCTCTCTCTCA
>NW_013922947.1:0-211 GCF_000517525.1 Limulus polyphemus | reverse complement strand
ATAACAAGACACACGATTTAGCAATACTGTGTACTATCTATAATAAGACACAAGATTTAACGATACTGTGTACTGTCAATAAGAAGACACAAAATTTAACGATACTGAGTACTGTCAATAAGAAGACACAAGATTTAACGACACTGTGTACTCTCAATAAGAAGACACAATATTCAACGATATTGTGTACTGTCAGTAAGGAAACACAAGA
>NW_013922946.1:0-209 GCF_000517525.1 Limulus polyphemus | reverse complement strand
AAGAATATCACAGTAATTTTAATTTTATAAGATATTAAACAACAAGCTATGGCACGTTCTAGTGACGTTAGTCAGACACAATACTATTGTTGACAACATTACAAGAATATCACAGCAAGTTTAATTTTATAAGATATTAAATAACAAGCTATGAAACTTTCTAGTTATTCCTGAACTATAGAAACTTAATTAAAACAGTTAAAGACACT
>NW_013922945.1:0-233 GCF_000517525.1 Limulus polyphemus | reverse complement strand
GGTGATGTCATATAGATGTATTAGTTATAAAGTTAAGGTTTTTAACCTGAGATGACATATAGATGTATGGTTATAAGGTTACAGTTTTTAACTTGTGATGTCATATAGATGTATGGTTATAAGGTTAGAGTTTTTAACTTGTGATGTCATATAGATGTATGGTTATAAGGTTACAGTTTTTAACTTGTGATGTCATATAGATGTATGGTTATAAGGTTACAGTTTTTAACTTG
>NW_013922944.1:0-210 GCF_000517525.1 Limulus polyphemus | reverse complement strand
AATACTGTGCACTGTCAATAAGAAGACACAAGATTTAACAATACTGTGTACTATCAATGAGAAGACACACGATTTAGCCATACTGTGTACTATCAATAAAAGACATAAGCTTTAACGATACTGTGTACTGTCAATAAAAAGACACAAGATTTAACGATACTCTGTACTGTCAATAAGAAAACACACGATTTAGCAATACTCTGTACTATA
>NW_013922943.1:0-317 GCF_000517525.1 Limulus polyphemus | reverse complement strand
CACCTCTAGTGACAAATTAATAGCAAAACTCGAGTCCTAGTCACCTCTAGAGACAAAACCAACTATAGAGTCCCAGTCAACACTAGTGACAAGTTAATAGAAGCACTCGAGTCCTAGTCACCTTTAGTGACAACTTAATAGCAACACTCGAGTCCTAGTCACCTCTAGAGACAAACCAACAATCGAGTCCCAGTCAGGTTTAGTGACAACTTAATAGCAGCACTCGATTCTTAGTCACCTCTAGAGACAATAACAATAATCGATTCCTAGTTACCTCTAGAGACAGTACGAATAATCGAGTCCTAGTCACCTTTAGT
>NW_013922942.1:0-211 GCF_000517525.1 Limulus polyphemus | reverse complement strand
CTGACTAAAGTGAGAAGTTAACAATAGTGTAACGTTACCTGACTAAAGTGAGAAGTTAACAATAGTGTAACGTTACCTGACTAAAGTGAGAAGTTAGCAGTAGTGTAACGTTACATGAATGAAGTGATAAACTGACAATAGTATAACGTTACATGACTAAAGTGAGAAGTTAACAATAGTGTAACGTTACCTGACTAAAGTGAGAAGTTAG
>NW_013922941.1:0-210 GCF_000517525.1 Limulus polyphemus | reverse complement strand
GGCTAAAGATGAGTATGGTGATTATAAATTCCATAACTAGAGTTACACCTAGTTATTTATGTAGTAGTTGTACAAAGTAAGTTTAAAATCAGTATGGTGGTTATAAGTTCGGTAACTAGAGTTACACCTATGTGTTCGTGGAGTTGTTGTACCAAATAACGCTAAAGATGAGTATGGTGGTTACAAATTCGGTAACTACAGTTACACCTA
>NW_013922940.1:0-210 GCF_000517525.1 Limulus polyphemus | reverse complement strand
ATTACTGGAACCTGATGACGACAAAACTTTGTGGAAACGTTGTAATTTGTTACTATGTTAAACTTTGTTACGTATTACAATTTACCTTGGACGAGCCTTCAATTTATTACATAATGTATTATAAATTACTGGAACCTGATGACGACAAAACTTTGTGGAAACGTTGTAATTTGTTACTATGTTAAACTTTGTTACGTATTACAATTTATC
>NW_013922939.1:0-210 GCF_000517525.1 Limulus polyphemus | reverse complement strand
CTGCGGATGGATTCCAGGTTTGGGGGTCGGAAGTGTTTTTTGTCTAGGGCTGAGCCATTGTTTTTGGCGTGAATCCATTTTTCATCACCAAAAATGGTTCACGCGCGTTACGCGCCAGAAGAGACGAAGCAACGTTCACACGTTGGAAACGATGATCATTGGAGAGTTCGTGAGGCACCCAAACACCTTCTTTATAGAGTTTTTCCCACA
>NW_013922938.1:0-284 GCF_000517525.1 Limulus polyphemus | reverse complement strand
TATTACTGTTAGTTTGACAAGTATAATTAAGTAAGATTTTGTTGTGATGAAGCACGATCTTAATTATGCTCTAATCATACATTAATATTACTGTTAGTTTGACAAGTATAATTAAGTAAGATTTTGTTTGTGATGAAGCACGATCTTAATTATGCTCTAATCATACATTAATATTACTGTTAGTTTGACAAGTATAATTAAGTAAGATTTTGTTGTGATGAAGCGCGATCTTAATTATGCTCTAAACATACATTAAAATTACTGTTAGTTTGACAAGTATAATT
>NW_013922937.1:0-380 GCF_000517525.1 Limulus polyphemus | reverse complement strand
CTAGTGTTTCAACTCGGACACTCAGCTGCGTTTACTTACAGCTAGTGTTTCTTCTCGGATAATCAACTGCGTTTACTTATAGCTAGTGTTTCAACTCGGATAATTAGCTGTGTTTTCTTATAGCTAATGTTTCTACTCGGATAATCAGCTGCGTTTACTTATAGCTAGAAATCAACTGCGTTTACTTATAGCTAGTGTTTCTATTCGGATAATCAACTGTGTTTACTTATAGCTAGTGTTTTTACTCGGACACTCAGCTGTGTTTACTTATGGCTAGTGTTTCTACTTAGACAGTCAGCTGTGTTTTATTATATCTAGTGTTTTTACTCGGACACTCAACTGTGTTTACTTATAGCTAGTGTTCCTACTTAAACAGTCAA
>NW_013922936.1:0-211 GCF_000517525.1 Limulus polyphemus | reverse complement strand
AACCCAAATGTTCTGATACAGTTCAAAATGTCTAGTAAGAATAAACCCAAATGTTCTGATACAGTTCAAAATGTCTAGTTAAAATAAACCCAAATGTTCTGATACAGTTCAAAATGTCTAGTAAGAATAAACCCAAATGTTCTTATACAGTTCAAAATGTCTAGTTAAAATAAACCCAAATGTTCTGATACAGTTCAAAATGTCTAGTAAG
>NW_013922935.1:0-211 GCF_000517525.1 Limulus polyphemus | reverse complement strand
TAAAATGAACATAAATTTGTGAAAGTCATATTTAACATACTTCTTAATTTTTAAACCATTCGCATAAAAAGGATGTATAAAAATTTGTTAGTTGGTAGACATGTTTTATATAAGTTTATTTTTGTGTTGGTACAAAACACTAAACATCTGTTGTGTACGTCAGAAACTAAACAAAATGAACATAAGTTTATGAAAGTCATATTTAACGTAC
>NW_013922934.1:0-211 GCF_000517525.1 Limulus polyphemus | reverse complement strand
GGCCGAAAAAGTGTTAATTACCAAAGCTTTTATTTGGAATATTAAACACTTCTGTTGGATGCATTATGTAGTTGATAGACTTAAGGTCAATGTGACCAATACTTACGGTAGTAGTTATATAGCTGGTAGACTTAACATCAAGTTGACCAATAGTTAAATAGAGTTGTTTGACTTCAAGTCAGTTTTGACCAATAATTACGGTAGTAGTTAT
>NW_013922933.1:0-211 GCF_000517525.1 Limulus polyphemus | reverse complement strand
ATACTTGTGATCTGTTTACTATTGAGATGATTATCTCTGACTATATTATCTTATCGATGTATTAAAGTGTGTGCAACAGTAAACCTGATTTACAACAACTTGTATCGATGTATTAAAGTGTGTACAACAGTAAACCTGATTTACAACAACTTGTATCGATGTATTAAAGTTTGTACAACAGTAAACCTGATTTACAACAACTTGTATCGAT
>NW_013922932.1:0-210 GCF_000517525.1 Limulus polyphemus | reverse complement strand
AGCTAATAAATGTCATGTCATGAGGAGGCACAGTCTTTCACTGATAGCTAATAAATGTCATGTCATGAGGAGGCACAGTCTTTCACTGATAGCTAATAAATGTCATGCCATGAGGAGGTACAGTATTTACTGATAGCTAATAAATGTCATGCCATGAGGAGGTACAGTCTTTTACTGATAGCTAATAAATGTCATGCCATGAGAGGTACA
>NW_013922931.1:0-211 GCF_000517525.1 Limulus polyphemus | reverse complement strand
ACGATACTGTGTACTGTCAATAAGAAGACACAAGATTTAACAATAATGTGTACTGTCAATAAGAAGACACAAGATTTAACGATACTCTGTACTGTCAATTAGAACACACAAGATTTAACGATACTGTGTACTGTCAATAAGAAGACACAAAATTCAACGATAATGTGTACTGTCAGTAAGAAACACAAGATTTAGCAATAGTGTGTCCTGT
>NW_013922930.1:0-211 GCF_000517525.1 Limulus polyphemus | reverse complement strand
GAAAAGAAACAGGAAGAGAGGCTACAGCAGTGGTTGGAAGAGAAAGAAAATAAACAAGAAGAGATATTATAGTAGTGGCAACTAGAACAAGAAAGGAAACAGGAAGGAAGTCTCCAACAGTTGCAGGAAAGTCAGCAGCAACTACGGGAAAGTCAACAACAGTGGCAAGAAGTACAAGTGGAAAACGTTAGTAAATCTACGTGACAGGAAA
>NW_013922929.1:0-211 GCF_000517525.1 Limulus polyphemus | reverse complement strand
ATACCTGTCATCAACTTAGTAAACCTTAATAGTGGTCCAACATCCCAAACCCCAGAACTAACCAAACCTTTACACCTGTCATCAACCATGTATACCTTAATAGTGGTCCAACATCCCACCAGAATTAACCAAACCTTTACACCTGTCATCAACTTAGTATACCTTTATAGTAGTCCAACATCCCAAACCCCCAGAACTAACCAAACCTTTA
>NW_013922928.1:0-209 GCF_000517525.1 Limulus polyphemus | reverse complement strand
AAAGGTTTTCGATGGGGTTCATGTCAGGAGATTGGCTCGGCCAGGGCAACTTCTGGATACATTTTCTTCCTGCCACTTTTGGGTGTTTCTAGCAGTGTGACACGGTACGCCATCTTCCTGGAACAACGTTGTGTTCTTGTCCACGAAACCCGAGGAATAAAGTGGCAAAAGTCCTTCCTCCAATATTTCGACGTATTTCGCAAAATTTA
>NW_013922927.1:0-414 GCF_000517525.1 Limulus polyphemus | reverse complement strand
GAATAGTTAAAGATGCCCTTGATGTGTCTTCATATTTCAATACTTTAGTTTTATAATGTCTCTATTTCGAATTTTCGGCCTAAATAAACACTAACCGTAATTCTTCTATGAATTGCGCATCAAATAAGCACTGTTTTTTAAGTTTCAAAAAATTGACATTTTCGCCGAAAATACCATGGCTATAGCCTTCATGTTTTGCTAAAAAACATTAACGAAAAAGTATTATGTCGCGTCAAAAGTTAAATAAAATAGAACTTTCGCTCATTCAGAGTAAAATAATCCAAAAGGTGGGGTGTATTTTGTAATAATACGTCATGATCTGTTAGATGTGGGTGATTTGGGTTGAATAATCTTATATTTAAAGCCCTACTTTTGTTTATTATACCTCAAGGAAAAAAAGAAAAATCGAAGCTC
>NW_013922926.1:0-208 GCF_000517525.1 Limulus polyphemus | reverse complement strand
AATACCTAGGCGTAACTCTAGTTACCGAATTTGTAACCACCATACTCATCTGTAGCGTTATTAGGTACAATATCTCCACGAATACCTAGGTGTAACTCTAGTTACCGAATTTATAACCACCATATTTAGCCTAATTTGGTACAACTACACCATGAACACCTAGGTGTATCTCTAATTACAGAATTTATAAACCACCATACTCATCTTT
>NW_013922925.1:0-211 GCF_000517525.1 Limulus polyphemus | reverse complement strand
ATACTGTGTACTGTCAATAAGAAGACACAATATTCAAAGATAATATGTACTGTCAGTAAGTAAACACAAGATTTAACAATAATGTGTCCTGTCAATAAGAAGACACAAGATTTATCGATACTGTGTACTATCAATAAGAACACACAATATTTAACAATACTCTGTACTGTCAATAAGAAGTCACAATATTCAACGATAATATGTACTCTCA
>NW_013922924.1:0-211 GCF_000517525.1 Limulus polyphemus | reverse complement strand
CAGTTGTAACAATAATAAAAGTCTGTATCAGATGTAGCTATTACAGCTGTAACAATAATAAAACCTTGTATACGGTGTAGCGATTACAGTTGTAACAATAATAAAACCCTGTATCAGATGTAGTGATTACAGCTGCAACAATAATAAAACCCTGTATCAGATGTAACGATTACAGCTGCAACAATAATAAAAGTCTGTATCAGATGTAGCT
>NW_013922923.1:0-210 GCF_000517525.1 Limulus polyphemus | reverse complement strand
CTCTGGCAAAGCGACAAGGAATGGAGAAGATCATGGATAGCCTAATTAAAGGAGGAATAGTCGAGAAATCAGATAGTTCGTAGTCAGCTCCAGAAGAAGGATGGGACCCAACGTTGCTGTTTGGACTTCAGGGTTTTTAACAGTATAACCGAAAAGGACTCATACCCACTGCCAAAAATTGATGATACTCTTGATGCCCCAAGTGGAGCT
>NW_013922922.1:0-211 GCF_000517525.1 Limulus polyphemus | reverse complement strand
GTCAATAAGAAGACACAAGATTTAACGATAATGTGTACTGTCAGTAAGAAAACACAATATTTAACAATGATGTGTCCTGTCAATAAGAAGACACAAGATTTAACGAGACTGTGTACTGTCAATAAGAAGACACAAGATTTATCGATACTGTGTACTGTCAATAAGAAGACACAATATTCAACGATAATGTGTACTGTCAGTAATTAAACAA
>NW_013922921.1:0-419 GCF_000517525.1 Limulus polyphemus | reverse complement strand
GTTAAGATGACTTGGTTCTGTTGTAATCTCTGATATACATTAAGATGACTTGGTTCTGTTGTGATCTCTGATATACGTTAAGATGACTTGGTTCTGTTGTAATCTCTGATATACATTAAGATGACTTGGTTCTGTTGTGATCTCTGATATATGTTAAGATGACTTGGTTCTGTTGTAATCTCTGATATACGTTAAGATGAATTGGTTCTCTTGTGATCTCCGATATACGTTAAGATGACTTGGTTCTCTTGTGATCTCCGATATACGTTAAGATGACTTGGTTCTCTTGTTATCTCTGATATTTGGCCCGGCATGGCCAGGTGGTTAAGGCGCTCGACTCGCAATCTGAGGGTCGCGGGTTCGAATCCCCGTCAAACATGCTCGCCCTTTCAGCCGTGGGGGCGTTATAATATGACGGT
>NW_013922920.1:0-276 GCF_000517525.1 Limulus polyphemus | reverse complement strand
CTTGTGTCTTTAACGATACTCTGTACTGTCAATTAGAAGTGTACTGTCAATAAGAAGACACAAGAAGTATCGTAAAATCTTGTGTCTTCTTATTGACAGTACATTTTATTGTTATATCTTGTGTCTTCTTATTGAAAGTACACAATATCGTTAAATCTTGTGTCTTCTTATTGACAGTACACAGTATCGTTAAATCTTGTGTTTTCTTACTGACAGTACACATTATCGTTGAATATTGTGTCTTCTTATTGACAGTACACAGTATCGTTAAATCTT
>NW_013922919.1:0-211 GCF_000517525.1 Limulus polyphemus | reverse complement strand
TTCCTTTCAATGGCCTCTTGAGTTTGGGGAACAGCCAGAAGTCGCAAGGAGCCATATCAGGAGAGTAAGGATGTCCTCCATCGCCTACGTGATGCTGTGCGGCGCAAGAGACCAGAGTTGTGGTCAACAGGAAATTGGCGCCTCCATCATGACAATGCTCCAGCACATTCCTCGCACTTCATTCAGACTTTGTTGGCGAAAACCAGACTCC
>NW_013922918.1:0-366 GCF_000517525.1 Limulus polyphemus | reverse complement strand
TACACACATTACCTTGCCTTACCGCGTCACGTTTTCCCCTCTTATATATATACCAGCCTACCCTACTAGTAAATACTAGACCATTCGCCAAGATACGGGATAGTTCTAGAAACAAGAGAGCGTGAGAATTGTCACGTGATCTCGATGACGCAACATATCGAGCAATAATTAGTAATAATTCTTTCTAACTACATCTCGTGAACTAACTCGCTTCATAATCAAGGAAGGCTTTTATTTTGTGGCTAGATCACGAAATTACATCTTATGTGGCTACCTATTACTCTTAACCTACATAATCATTCACAACTTTAATATCTATACGTCACTGTTTTGAGAAGCCTGTGTCAGTTTTATAATACGCACACA
>NW_013922917.1:0-450 GCF_000517525.1 Limulus polyphemus | reverse complement strand
TGTAGTTGACGGTGTAGCATTAGGTTGAAACAATACATCCATTAATTGTTTTTAGTGAGAGTAACTAAGACTATACGTTTGTAGTTGATAGTGTAGCATTAGATTGAAACAATACATCCATTAATTGTATTTAGTGAGAGTAACTAAGACTATACGTTTGTAGTTGATAGTGTAGCATTAGGTTGAAACAATACATCCATTAATTGTATTTAGTGAGAGTAACTAAGACTATACGTTTGCAGTTGACGGTGTAGCATTAGGTTGAAACAATACATCCATTAATTGTATTTAGTGAGAGTAACTAAGACTATACGTTTGTAGTTGATAGTGTAGCATTAGGTTGAAACAATACATCCATTAATTGCATTTAGTGAGAGTAACTAAGACTATACGTTTGTAGTTGACGGTGTAGCATTAGGTTGAAACAATACATCCATTAATTGTATTTAG
>NW_013922916.1:0-211 GCF_000517525.1 Limulus polyphemus | reverse complement strand
CTTCCTTTCGCTTCGTGGAGTTTGTTGTTCCTTTGTGGCATCGTGAGAATCATCTCGTCACTTTTATATTGTGGGATTTTCGCCCACTTCTGCTTCAAAACTTGGAGTAGATCGCTCTTCGCTCCATCTCTCTGGAACAACGTTTTGTTCTTGTCCAATAAAAGTGGCAAGAGTCCTTCCTCCAATATTTCGACGTAATTCGAAAAATATA
>NW_013922915.1:0-211 GCF_000517525.1 Limulus polyphemus | reverse complement strand
CTCAAGTTGTTGCTGAGGGATCAGTTCGTAGATGCCTTGGACAGTCCAGAACTTAAGATATAAGTGAAGCAAGCACACCCTGCTACCATGCAGGAAGCAATGGCCAGAGCTCTCGAATTTGAATCCTACGTTAAGTCCAGCACAGAGGTACCGAGATTGGTACAGTCATCTGGATTCAAGGCCAGAAAAGGTCAGCTTTCAGAGAAGTCTC
>NW_013922914.1:0-290 GCF_000517525.1 Limulus polyphemus | reverse complement strand
GAGCTGAAGTGTGTGTGACTATTTCTGTATTAGCTGAATTGTGTGTAACATTCTCTGTACGAGCTGAAGTGTGTGTAACATTTTCTGTATTAGCTGAATTGTGTGTAACATTATCTGTACGAGCTGAAGTGTGTGTAACATTTTCTGTATTAGCTGAATTGTGTGTAACATTCCCTGTACGAGCTGAAGTGTGTGTAACATTCTCTGTATAGGCTGAAGTGTGTGTAGCATTCTCTGTAGGAGTTTAAATGTTTATAACATCCTCTGCATTAGATGAAGTGTGTGTAACA
>NW_013922913.1:0-211 GCF_000517525.1 Limulus polyphemus | reverse complement strand
ACAAAAGCCGAACCTGCACATCGGTGGCCTTTCTGCAATAACTGGAGCAAGTATTAAAATTTGAACAAAGGTGTTTTAACCTATATTTCAGCAATCCAGATGTTAACCTCCACATTTATAATACGAGTAAAATCCAACATTAAAGCCGAACCTGTACAGCAGTGACCTCTTTACAATAACTGGAGCATGTAATAACATTTAGACAAAGGTG
>NW_013922912.1:0-211 GCF_000517525.1 Limulus polyphemus | reverse complement strand
CCCAGGCCTAATGTTTCTGACATTATCAGGTAGATCTTACCCAGGCCTAATGTTACTGACATTATCGGGTAGATCTTACCCAGGCCTAATGTTACTGACATTATCGGGTAGATCTTACCCAAGCCTAATGTTTCTGACATTATTAGGTCTATCTTACCCAAGCCTAATGTTTCTGACATTATTAGGTAGATCTTACCCAAACCTAATGTTT
>NW_013922911.1:0-310 GCF_000517525.1 Limulus polyphemus | reverse complement strand
GGTAGTTGGATAGTTCATGATATATGTTTTGCAGCACCATACTTCTGGTGTGAATTGTCAGTCGTGTGAAGATGGTTATTACCGACCATCTGGTGTATCCTGCTGTACCGTACATCAGCTCATTTGGATTGATGGATATGTAAAGAAACTGCTGGTCATCTTTGTATCAGTTCTCAATTGGATTGATGGATATGTAAAGAAACTGCGGATCATCTTTGTGTCAGTTCTCATTTGGATTGATGGATATGTAAAGAAACTGCAGGTCATCTTTGTGTCAGTTCTCATTTGGATTGATGGATATGTAAAGAAA
>NW_013922910.1:0-343 GCF_000517525.1 Limulus polyphemus | reverse complement strand
AGGGTTTCATAAGTCACCTGGTTCAACAACAGTTAGTGTTACAATGTTGAAATGAGGGTTTCACAAGTCACCTGGTTCAACAACAGTTAGCGTTGCAATGTTGAAATGAGGGTTTCATAAGCCGCCTGGTTCGACATTTGACTTTACAACAGTTAGAGTTACAGTGCTGAAATTAGATTTTCATAAGTCACCTGGTTCAACAACAGACGTTACAACAGTTAGTGTTACAATGTTGAAATGGGGGTTTCATAAGTCACCTGGGTCAACAACAGATTTTACAACAGTTAGTGTTACAATGTTGAAATGAGGGTTTCATAAGTCACCTGGTTCAACAACAGATTTT
>NW_013922909.1:0-210 GCF_000517525.1 Limulus polyphemus | reverse complement strand
TTACTAAAAACACACAGTCTCTTCTGTTAGTTTCAATAACTAAGAACACACATTCTCTTCTGTTAGTGTTAGTCACTAAGAACACACTGTCTCTTCTGTTAGTGTTAGTCACCAAGAACACACATTCTCTTCTCTTAGTTTAATCACTAAGAACACACATTCTCTTCTGTTAGTGTTAGTCACTAAGAACACATTGTCTCTTCTCTTAGT
>NW_013922908.1:0-306 GCF_000517525.1 Limulus polyphemus | reverse complement strand
TATGTAGTAACGTGTTTATTGTGGCTTATATCTATGCAGTAACGTGTTTGTTGTTTATACATATGTAGTAACGTGTTTATTGTGGCTTATACCTATGTGGTAGCGAGTTTGTTGTTTATACCTATGTAATAACGTGTTTCTTGTGGCTTATACCTATGTGGTAACGTGTTTATTGTGGCTTATACCTATGTAGTAACGAGTTTGTTGTTAATACCTATGTAGTAACGTGTTTATTGTGGCTTATACCTATGTGGTAACGTGTTTGTTGTTTATACCTATGTAGTAACGTGTTTGTTGTGGCTTATA
>NW_013922907.1:0-211 GCF_000517525.1 Limulus polyphemus | reverse complement strand
TATCGTTAAATCTTGTGTCTTTTTATTGATAGTACACAGTATTGTTAAATCTTGTGTCTTCTTATTGACAGTACACAGTATTGTTAAATCTTGTGTCTTCTTATTGAGAGTACACAGTATCGTTAAATCTTGTGTCTTTTTATTGATAGTACACAGTATTGTTAAATCTTGTGTCTTCTTATTGACAGTACACAGTATTGTTAAATCTTGT
>NW_013922906.1:0-211 GCF_000517525.1 Limulus polyphemus | reverse complement strand
AGTTCTTCTTACACTGGCTCCTCATATGTCCTTGTTCTCCACAGTTCCAACAACCTTTCTGAGTAGCCTTTCCTGCCGTAGCATTTTTCCTGTGTTCAAGTTGCTGGCATTGAGCTCTCTTGTGCCCCGGTTTGTTACAGTGCCAGCAAAGTCCTTCAAACTTCTCTGAAATCTGCCCTTTTCTGGCCTTCAATCCTGATCACTGTACCAG
>NW_013922905.1:0-210 GCF_000517525.1 Limulus polyphemus | reverse complement strand
TTATCTCCTCTCACACTACAGCTGTTACTCGACTGTTAGGGTTAAACGTACTTACCTCCTCTCACACTACAGCCGTTACTCAACCGCTAGGGTTTAACGTACTTACCTCCTCTCACACTGCAGCTGTTACTTGACTGCTAGGGTTAAACGTACTTACCTCCTCTCACACTGCAGCTGTTACTCGACTGCTAGGGTTTAACGTACTTACCT
>NW_013922904.1:0-211 GCF_000517525.1 Limulus polyphemus | reverse complement strand
CTACAAAACTTTACCTCTTAGAAAGATGAAGGTAGTTATTAGTAACTACGAAACTTCACCACTTAGAAAGATGAAGGTAGTTATTAGTAACTACAAACTTTACCCCTTAGAAAGATGAAGGTAGTTATTAGTAACTACAAACTTTACCCCTTAGAAAGATGAAGGTAGTTATTAGTAACTACAAACTTTACCCCTTAGAAAGATGAAGGTA
>NW_013922903.1:0-209 GCF_000517525.1 Limulus polyphemus | reverse complement strand
AAGCCTTTTATGTGGCATCTTGTCATATACTTTCTGAAAATCCAGATACACCAAATCTACACTCTTACCCTCATCTACACAAGCAGTAACATTTTTCAAAGAATTTCAAAAGATGTATAATGCAAGATTTTCCCTCAGTGAAACCATGTTGACTATCCAATAAGATTCTAAATTGTTTGCAAATCATCTTTTATCAGACTTTCCAAACC
>NW_013922902.1:0-211 GCF_000517525.1 Limulus polyphemus | reverse complement strand
GATGATGGTGACGTGGAACTAGGTATAGATATTAAATCAGAGCAGAAGAAAGACCAAGATTTGAAGCCAATAATTGATTTCCTACTGGTAAGTGTTTTGCACCCTGTTTGGGAGCTTAAGCTTTGTGACAAAGAACTATTAGGCACAATGGGACCAGTTGAAGCTTGAAGATGGTATTCTTCTCCTAAGATGGGAAACTGCAGATGGGAAA
>NW_013922901.1:0-211 GCF_000517525.1 Limulus polyphemus | reverse complement strand
CTACCGTAAATAGAATACGTTACATCGTAGTCTGAATATTTCTATCGTAACTAGAATAAATTACATCGTAGTCTGAATATTTCTATCGTAACTAGAATACATTACATCGTAGCCTGAATATTTCTATTATAACTAGAATACATTACATCGTAGTCTGAATATTTCTACCGTAAATAGAATATGTTACATCGTAGTCTGAATATTTCTACCG
>NW_013922900.1:0-211 GCF_000517525.1 Limulus polyphemus | reverse complement strand
CATACAACATTACAATGTATTGTGTGGTCCAGGTATTACATACAACATTACCAGGAATTGTGTGGTCCAGGTATTACATACAACATTACCAGGTATTGTGTGGTCTAGGTATTACATACAACATTACCAGGTATTGTGTGGTCCAGGTATTACATACAACATTACCAGGTCTTGTGTGGTCCAGGTATTACATACACCATTACCAGGTATT
>NW_013922899.1:0-211 GCF_000517525.1 Limulus polyphemus | reverse complement strand
TGAAGATCTGTGTTAGCAACCGGAACAATTTGTCCTGATGAAGATCTGTGTTAGAAACCTGAACAATTTGACCTGATGAAGATCTGTGTTAGCAACCTGAACAATAGGACCTGATGAAGATCTGTGTTAGCAACCTGAACAATTTGTCCTGATGAAGATCTGTGTTAGAAACCTGAACAATTTGTCCCGATGAAGATCTGTGTTAGAAATC
>NW_013922898.1:0-211 GCF_000517525.1 Limulus polyphemus | reverse complement strand
TATCTTCTTATTGACAGGACACAGTATTTTTAAATCTCGTGTTTTTTATTGACAGTACACAGTATCGTTAAATCTTTTGGCTTGTTATTGATAGTACACAGTAATATTAAATCTTATGACTTGTTATCATAGTACACAGTATCGTTAAATCTTTTGTCTTATTATTGACAGTACACAGTATTGATAAATCCTGTATCTTCTTATTGAGCAG
>NW_013922897.1:0-211 GCF_000517525.1 Limulus polyphemus | reverse complement strand
GAAAGAAACATTACTGGTGTAATCATAATATTGAATGTATCAATTATCTCACTAGTCACAGATGAAAGAAACATTATTGGTGTAATCATAATATTGAATATATCAATTATCTCACTATTAACAGATGAAAGAAACATTATTGGTGTAATCATAATATTGAATGTATCAATTATCTCACTAGTCACAGGTGAAAGAAACATTACTGGTGTAA
>NW_013922896.1:0-209 GCF_000517525.1 Limulus polyphemus | reverse complement strand
CATTTATCTGCTAGCTGTTAATTCAGAAAAATCATTTAGTTGCTAGTTGTTAATTCGGCAAAATAATTTATGTGTTAGTTGTTAATTCGGCAAAATAATTTATGTGCTAGTTGTTAATTCGGCAAAATAATTTATGAGCTAGCTGTTAATTCGGCAAAATAATTTATGTGCTAGCTGTTAATTCAGAAAAATCATTTAGTTGCTAATTG
>NW_013922895.1:0-318 GCF_000517525.1 Limulus polyphemus | reverse complement strand
ATATATATATATATACCATCTCTCGGAAAGTATGTGTGTGTGTGTATATACATATATATACCACCTCTCGGAAAGTATGTGTGTGTGCGTGTGTATGTATATATATACCATCTCTCGGAAAGTATGTGTGTGTGTATGTATATATATATATATATATACCACCTCTCGGAAAGTATGTGTGTGTGTGTATACATATATATACCACCTCTCGGAAAGTATGTATGTGTGTGTGTGTATACATATATATACCACCTCTCGGAAAGTATGTGTGTGTGGTATGTATAATTGTGAAAAAAATACGCAAAGGCACACTTCTTC
>NW_013922894.1:0-211 GCF_000517525.1 Limulus polyphemus | reverse complement strand
CTAGTTACACAATTTATAACCACCATACTCATCTTTAGTCTTATTTGGTACAACTACTCCATGAACACTTAGGTTTAACTCGAGTTACCGAATTTCTAACCACCATATTCATCTTTAGCCTTACTTAGTACAACTACTCAACGAACACCTAGAAGTAACTCTAGTTACTTAATTTATAACCAACATACTCTTCTTTAGCCTTACTTGGTAG
>NW_013922893.1:0-212 GCF_000517525.1 Limulus polyphemus | reverse complement strand
ATAGTTTCTCACCTGGTGGGCATGAGTGGTCCATAGAAAACTCTGTAACGTGTCACACATTGTCCATCCTTTTAGCTAGATTTTAGTGTTATAAGTATAAGTCCTCAGACATTCCGCTGAGCCGCCGGGGGGGGGAGCAAATACAACAGAAACATTGACTGAGCAAAACGACAAAAGAAAATGTAGGCTATAGGGTCAATATTTTTGTTTGT
>NW_013922892.1:0-210 GCF_000517525.1 Limulus polyphemus | reverse complement strand
TGCAGTCCTATCATGGAAGAACTAGACAAGTAAAGTGTGACTGAATTATCTGTAACTACAGTCCTATCGTGGAAGGACTAGACAAGTAGAGTGTGACTGAATTATCTGTAACTACAGTCCTATCATGGAAGAACTAGACAAGTAAAGTGCGACTGAATTATCTGTAACTACAGTCCTATCATGGAAGAACTAGATAAGTAAAGTGTGACT
>NW_013922891.1:0-211 GCF_000517525.1 Limulus polyphemus | reverse complement strand
AGTGGCTGGTAGGTCTATTAATACAGATGGATAGTGACAGGTAGGTCTTTTAATACAGATGGATAGTGACTGGTAGGTCTTTTAATACAGAAGGATAGTGGCTGGTAAGTCTTTTAATACAGATGGATAGTGGCTGTTAGGTCTTTCATTATATATGGATAGTGGCTGGTAGGTCTTTTAATATAGATGGATGGTAACTGGTAGGTCTTTT
>NW_013922890.1:0-547 GCF_000517525.1 Limulus polyphemus | reverse complement strand
AAGAAGCCACAGTGGTGAAGTGTTGGCTGAAATAGTTTTTACATGTGTTCAGCCAACATCGGATTCTATAGGGGTAATAGTACAAGAAGCCACAGTGGTGAAGTGTTGGCTGAAATAGTTTTTACATGTGTTCAGCCAACATCGGATTCTATAGGGGTAATAGTACAAGAAGCCACAGTGGTGAAGTGTTGGCTGAAATAGTTTTTACATATGGAGAGTAAATGTCGTTTTTTTTTTTTTTTACCAAACTTTATTGTCAAGATGTTTAGCTCCAGAATGGAGTACAGATACTGTAAAAACAAGATATTTCCGTCAGTCGAGTGAATCCACCGTGGTACTTTGTAGTGATATATTTCAGATGTCGTGGTACTTTGTAGTGATATATTTCAGATGTCGTGGTACTTTGTAGTGATATATTTCAAATGTAAACTTCTTTCTAATCTGAAAGCTGTTTCCCGACCGTGTTTAGGCCTAATCATGACCTTCTTGCATGACAGTGGTTTTGTCGGTCCAGCGTGGTGAATGATTAGTCACAGTGCTTCTATTT
>NW_013922889.1:0-211 GCF_000517525.1 Limulus polyphemus | reverse complement strand
CTTTGTGAATTCTTACTGATAGTACATCGTATTTTTAAATCTTTATGTCTTCTTATTGACATTACACAGTATCGTTAAAGCTTGTGAATTCTTATTGATAGTACATAGTATTGTTAAATCTCGTGTCTTCTTATTGATAGTACACAGTATTGTTAAGTCATGTGTGTTCTTATTGACAGTACACAGTATCGTTAAACCTTGTGTCTTCTTA
>NW_013922888.1:0-213 GCF_000517525.1 Limulus polyphemus | reverse complement strand
CACAAAATGGCGGTATGGTTTTCGGTAATTATTCGGAAAACTTAGATATTGTGAGACATTCAATAAAGAAATTTATTTCGATGAAACCGTTGGTGACTTGATAGGACGAACACTGACTGAAGACTAGAATATCGCGGTCAGGAGGTTCCAAACACCTAAATTACATGCATGCTAGTAACTGATGGCACAATTTTTTTTTATTTTTCCCCTCCT
>NW_013922887.1:0-211 GCF_000517525.1 Limulus polyphemus | reverse complement strand
ATTGTTGTGATATAACCTGGAAGTATTATTGTACAATAACTGATTGTTGTGATATAACCTGGAAGTATTATTGTACAATAACTGATTGTTGTGATATAACCTGGAAGTATTATTGTACAATAACTGATTGTTAGTGATATAACCTGGAAGTATTATTGTACAATAACTGATTGTTGTGATATAACCTGGAAGTATTATTGTACAATAACTG
>NW_013922886.1:0-211 GCF_000517525.1 Limulus polyphemus | reverse complement strand
GAACTTCAATACAAAGTGATAAACATAGTAGGTATCAATGAATACATGCTCAACTTCAATACAAAGTGATAAACATGGTAGGTATCAATGAATACATACCCAACTTCAACACAAAGTGATAAACATAGTAGGTATCAATGAATACATGGTCAACTTCAATACAAAGTGATAAACATAGTAGGTATCAATGAATACATGGTCAACTTCAATA
>NW_013922885.1:0-211 GCF_000517525.1 Limulus polyphemus | reverse complement strand
GTCAAAAAGAAGACACAAGATTTAACAATACTGTGTACTCTCAATAAGAAAATAAAGATTTAACAACACTGTGTACTGTCAATAAAAACACACAAGATTTAACAATACTGTGTACTATCAATAAGAAGACACAAGATTTAACAATACTGTGTACTGTCAATAAGAAGACACAAGATTTATAAATACTGGGTACTATCAATAAGAACACACA
>NW_013922884.1:0-354 GCF_000517525.1 Limulus polyphemus | reverse complement strand
AAATTCGGTAACTAGAGTTACACCTAGGTGTTCGTGGAGTTGTTGTACCAAATAAGGCTAAAGATGAGTATGGTGGTTCCAAATTCGGTAACTAGAGTTACACCTAGGTGTTCATGGAGTAGTTGTACCAAGTAAGGCTAAAGATGAGTATGATGGTTAGAAATTTGGTAACTATAGTTACACCTAGGTGTTTATGGAGTAGTTGTACCAATTACTTACCGAATTTATAACCACCATACTCATATCTAGCATTACTTGGTACAACTACTCCATAAATACCTAGGTGTAACTATAGTTACCGAATTTATAAAGTTACACCTACGTGTTCGTGGCGTTGTTGTACCACATAACGCT
>NW_013922883.1:0-211 GCF_000517525.1 Limulus polyphemus | reverse complement strand
CTTCTTATTGACAGTACACAGTATCGTTAAATCTTGTGTCTTCTTATTGACAGTACACAGTATCGTTAAATCTTGTGTCTTCTTATTGACAGTACACAGTATCGTTAAATCTTGTGTCTTCTTATTGACAGTACATAGTATCGTTAAATCTTGTGTCTTCTTATTCACAGTACACAGTATCGTTAAATCTTGTGTCTTCTTATTGACAGTA
>NW_013922882.1:0-211 GCF_000517525.1 Limulus polyphemus | reverse complement strand
CGATACTGTGTAATGTCAATTAGAAGACACAAGATTTAACGATACTGTGTAAAGTCAATTAGAAAACACAAGATTTAACGATACTGTGTAAAGTCAATTAGAAACACAAGATTTAACGATACTGTGTACTGTCAATAAGAAGACACGAGATTTAACAGTACTGTGTACTGTCAATAAGAAGACACAATATTTAACGATACTGTGTACTGTC
>NW_013922881.1:0-210 GCF_000517525.1 Limulus polyphemus | reverse complement strand
ACAACAATAGCTGAAAACACACGCGAATGTCTTCTACAACAATAGTTGAAAACACACGCGAATGTCTTCTACAACAATAGCTGAAAACACACGCGAATGTCTTCTACAACAATAGCTGAAAACACACGCGAATGTCTTCTACAACACAAGTTGAAAACACACGCGAATGTCTTCTACAACAATAGCTGAAAACACACGCGAATGTCTTCT
>NW_013922880.1:0-211 GCF_000517525.1 Limulus polyphemus | reverse complement strand
AATATTAACTAAATGTTGGTGTAATAACTATTATTAACTAAATGTTAATCTAATAACTACTATTAACTAAATGTTGGTCTAATAACTATTATTAACTAAATGTTGGTCTAATAACTATTATTAACTACATGTTGGTCTAATAACTACTATTAACTAAATGTTGGTCTAATAACTACTATTAATTACATGTTGATCTAATAATTACTATTAA
>NW_013922879.1:0-229 GCF_000517525.1 Limulus polyphemus | reverse complement strand
TCCTTTTTCTTCTTATTGAATGGACACAGTATTGTTAAATTATGTTTCTTCTTATTGACAGTACACAGTATTGATAAATCCTGTATCTTCTTATTGACAGGACACACTATTGTTAAATCCTGTATCTTCTTAATGACAGGACACAGTATTGTTAAATCTTGTGTCTTCTAATTGACAGTACACAGTGTTGATAAATCCTGTATCTTCTTATTGACAGGACACAGTATTT
>NW_013922878.1:0-492 GCF_000517525.1 Limulus polyphemus | reverse complement strand
ACCGAATTTATAACCACCATACTAATCTTTAGCCTTACTTGGTACAACTACTCCATCAACACCTAGGTGTAATTCTAGTTACCGAATTTATAACTACCATACTAATCTTTAGCTTTTCCTGGCACAAATACTCCATGAACACCTAGGTGTAACTCTAGTTACCGAAGGCTAAAGATGAATATGGTGGTTATAAATTCGTTAACTAGAGTTACACCTAAGTATTCGTGGAGTTGTTGTACCAAATAACGCTCCATGAACACCTAGGTGTAACTCTAGTTACATGTAGTTACCGAATTTGTAACAACCATACTTATCTGTAGCGTTATTTGGTACAACAACTCCACGAATACCTAGGTGTAACTCTAGTTACCGAATTTATAACCACCATACTCATCTTTAGCTTTATTTGGTACAACTACTCCATAAACACCTAAGTGTAACTATAGTTACCGAATTTATAATCATCATACTCATTTTTAGCCTTACTTTGTA
>NW_013922877.1:0-210 GCF_000517525.1 Limulus polyphemus | reverse complement strand
GGTATTGGCTAATGGTTAGATGAACAGTGTTTGGTATTGCCTGATGGTTAGATGAACAATGTTTGGTATTGGCTAATGGTTAGATGATTAATGGTAGATATTGTTTAAAGGTTCAATAAACAATGTTTGGTATTGACTAATGATTAGACAAACATTGTTTGTTACTGGCTAATGGTTAGATGAACAATGTTTGGTATTGGCTAATGGTTA
>NW_013922876.1:0-209 GCF_000517525.1 Limulus polyphemus | reverse complement strand
AATATCTTGGAACTGATCAAAGTAAAAAAAAAGAACTCGAGACTAACTGACTGTCAAATAAAAAAGTTGATATTTAATATCTTAAAACCAAATATAAATATCTTGGAACTGATCAAGTAAAAAAAGAACTCGAGACTAACTTACTGTCAAATAAAAAAGTTGATATTTAATATCTTAAAACCAAATATAAATATCTTAGAACTGATCAA
>NW_013922875.1:0-211 GCF_000517525.1 Limulus polyphemus | reverse complement strand
CGTAATAAAAATAGATACATTTGATCATTAGCAAAGTTAGCATATGTATAGTGATATTAACCTCAGCTGAGTATATAACTTAAACAGTTGAGGCTGAGTATATAACTTAAACAGTTGATTGTTCGGCTGAGTATATAACTTAAACAGTTGAGGCTGAGTATATAACTTAAACAGTTGAATGTTCGGCTGAGTATATAACTTAAACAGTTGA
>NW_013922874.1:0-228 GCF_000517525.1 Limulus polyphemus | reverse complement strand
TCTATCACAGTCAAAAATATCTAGTCTAAGAAGGCCTAAAAAGACAGTTATGAAAGTCGACAAAATCGAGTGGACGAAAACTAAAAACACGTTTTCAAAGTAAAAAATATCTAGTGGAAAAACGATTAAAAGGAACCTTATCAATGTCAACAATATCTGGAAGAAAGGAAGACTAAAAGACCGTTATAACAGTCGACAAAATATAGTGGAAAACTGACTAAAACGACC
>NW_013922873.1:0-211 GCF_000517525.1 Limulus polyphemus | reverse complement strand
TTTAATACTAGTGTTATAATAGTAACAATTTAGCTTTTCATAAAAAAACTTCAATACTAGTGTTATAATAGTAACAATTTAGCTTTCCCTCTAAACTAATTCAGTACTAGTGTTACAATAGTAACAATTGAGCTTATCCTAAAAAATATTTCAGTACTAGTGTTACAATAGTAACAATTTAGCTTTTCCTCAAAAATACTTCAGTACTAGA
>NW_013922872.1:0-316 GCF_000517525.1 Limulus polyphemus | reverse complement strand
AGTAGATCTTGATGCTACAACAAAACTAATGAAAGAAATAATGAGTAGATCTTGATGCTACAACATAAACTACGGAAAGAAATAATGAGTAGATCTTGGTGCTAACAACATAAACTAAGGAAATGAAATAATGAGTAGATCTTGGTGCTACAACATAAACTACGGAAAGAAATAATAAGTAGATCTTGGTGCTACAACATAAACTACGGAAAGAAATAATGAGTAGATCTTGATGCTACAACATAAACTACGGAAAGAAATAATGAGTAGATCTTGGTGCTACAACGTAAACTACGGAAAGAAATAATGAGTAAAG
>NW_013922871.1:0-211 GCF_000517525.1 Limulus polyphemus | reverse complement strand
ACACAAGATTTAACAATACTGTGTACTGTCAATAAGAAGACACAAGATTTAACGATACTGTGTACTGTCAATAAGAAGTCACAAGATTTAACTATACTGTGTACTGTCCATCAGAAGACACAAGATTTAACAATACTGTGTACTCTCAATAAGAAGACACAAGATTTAACGATACTGTGTACTGTCAATAAGAAGACACAAGATTTAACTA
>NW_013922870.1:0-209 GCF_000517525.1 Limulus polyphemus | reverse complement strand
AGTACACAGAATCGTTAAATCTTGTGGTTTTTTATTGATAGTACACAGTATTGTTAAATCGTGTGTCTTCTTATTGACAGTACACAGTATCTTTAAATCTTGTGTCTTTTTATTGATAGTACACAGTATTGCTAAATCGTGTGTCTTCTTATTGACAGTACACAGTTTTGTTAAATCTTGTGTCTTCTTATTGACAAGTACACAGTATC
>NW_013922869.1:0-611 GCF_000517525.1 Limulus polyphemus | reverse complement strand
TCCTTTCATTGTTAATGTTCAATACCTAAGTAAACCATCAAATCCTTTCATTGTTAATGTTCAATACCTAAGTAAACCAGCAAATCCTTTCATTGTTAATGTTCAACACCTAAGTAAACCAGCAAATCCTTTCATTGTTAATGTTCAACACCTAAGTAAACCAGCAAATCCTTTCATTGTTAATGTTCAATACCTAAGTAAACCAGCAAATCCTTTCATTATTAATGTTCAATACCTAAGTAAATCAGCAAGTCCTTTCATTGTTAATGTTCAATACCTAATCAAGCAGCAAATCCTTTCATTGTTAATGTTCAATACCTAAGTAAACCAGCAAATCCTTTCATTGTTAATGTTCAATACCTAAGTAAACCAGCAAATCCTTTCATTGTTAATGTTCAATACCTAATCAAGCAGCAAATCCTTTCATTGTTAATGTTCAACACCTAAGTAAATCAGCAAGTCCTTTCATTGTTAATGTTCAATACCTAAGTAAACCATCAAATCCTTTCATTGTTAATGTTCAATACCTAAGTAAACCAGCAAATCCTTTCATTGTTAATGTTCAACACCTAAGTAAACCAGCAAATCCTTTCATTGTTAATGTTCAACAC
>NW_013922868.1:0-211 GCF_000517525.1 Limulus polyphemus | reverse complement strand
GTACCATGAGAGCGATATTACTACAATAAAGATAAATTTTAACTGTCATGTGTTTACTAATACCATGTGAGCGATATTACTACAATAAAGATAAATATTAACTGTCAAATGTTTACTAATACCATGAGCAATCTTGATGTGATGAAAGGTTAAGTTCTTGTAGAGTGGTGTGAGAAGTACATATAATCACTACAATCTTGATGTGATGAAA
>NW_013922867.1:0-211 GCF_000517525.1 Limulus polyphemus | reverse complement strand
GATATTAATATACCTTACGATCTAATGTATTCTGTTAAAAGGTAATATGAAGATAAGTACAGTCTTAATCTATTGTTGTTAGATAGGTCAGTTACAACTAAGAAACATAAGGTTGTTTAAAAATACAGGTATTTGGCAGAAGTGATCAGGAATGTAATTTGTTGACCACACAGAAGTTTAGTGTGAAAACTATATCTTTAATATTAGTATA
>NW_013922866.1:0-210 GCF_000517525.1 Limulus polyphemus | reverse complement strand
AATAACTGAGTTTCCAAATGACCAAAGTGTCGGTGTTCACAAGAGAATAACTGAGTTTCCAAATGACCAAAGTGTCGGTATTCACAAGAGAGTAACTGAGTTTACAAATGACCAAAGTCACACTGTTCACAAGAGAGTAACTGAGTTTCCAAATGACCAAAGTGTCGGTGTTCACAAGAGAGTAACGGAGTTTCCAAATGATCAAAGTGT
>NW_013922865.1:0-211 GCF_000517525.1 Limulus polyphemus | reverse complement strand
CTACAACATAGAACGGTGTAGATAGTATGATAACCTGACTAATAATATAATACCAACAATAGCACTAGTACACAGGACGGTGTAGATAGTATGATAACCTGACCAATAATATAATACCAACAATAACACTAGTATACAGGACGGTGTAGATAGTATGATAATCTGACTAATAATATAATATTAACAATTGCACTAGTATATAGAACCGTGT
>NW_013922864.1:0-211 GCF_000517525.1 Limulus polyphemus | reverse complement strand
AAACCTGTCTCTAACCCTTCTAGTACATATAACATATACTTGCAAGTCTGGATTCCTCTTAATTACTAAATTGATTTTCAAGTTTTTGCAGCACAAGTAAAAACATAAAAAAGAAAATTTTAAAACTATTAAAAGCTAAGTAGCGTTTCTCCTCAAATTTGATGAGTAGGTGATTAATAGAAATCCAGGTTTTGATCAAACTGAGAAATGA
>NW_013922863.1:0-291 GCF_000517525.1 Limulus polyphemus | reverse complement strand
ACTAGTGAACATATATGTTATAACACAGATGTAGTACTAGTGAACATATATGTTATAAAACACATGTAGTACTAGTGAAATGAACTTATATGTTATAACACAGATGTAGTACTAGTGAACATATATGTTATACCACAGATGTAGTACTAGTGAATATATATGTTATAACACAGATGTAGTACTAGTGAATATATATGTTATAACACAGATGTAGTACTAGTGAGTATATCTGTTATAACACAGATGTAGTACTAGTGAATGTATATGTTATAACACAGATGTAGTACTAGT
>NW_013922862.1:0-211 GCF_000517525.1 Limulus polyphemus | reverse complement strand
CGTGTGAATGTTGCTTCGTCTCTTCTGGCGAGTAATGTTCGTGAACCATTTTTGGACAGAATTGTCAGTGGAGATGAAAAATGGATTCCCTATGCTATTATTAAATGCCAAAAACTATGGCTCAGTCCTAGACAAAAACCACTTTCGACCCAAAAACCTTGACTCCATCTGCAGAAAGTGATGCTTTGCATTTGGTGGGACATCAAAGAAA
>NW_013922861.1:0-211 GCF_000517525.1 Limulus polyphemus | reverse complement strand
GCCGATGACAGGCACAATTATAGAGCACTGGTAGTGGCTCTAGAACTCAGGTACGGAATCCAAAATCAGTCGGAAGTCTACAGGGCTAGGTTTAGGACGATAATCTGTGCTAAAGGGGAGAGCCTGCAAGAGCTGGCACAGGACTTGGAAAGCATGGCACACAAGGCCTACCCAACTGCACCACCCGATCTCCTCAAGTTGTTGCTGAGGT
>NW_013922860.1:0-211 GCF_000517525.1 Limulus polyphemus | reverse complement strand
AAGGGAAACGGTGAAGCTCTTGATGAAGTTACTACCACTGATGTGACTGTTATCGACAATAGAACATTTCCTGATGAGGCAGATGAACCCCACGCGAAGCAGAAGCCAATGAGACGGAGACCAGTACGGAAGAAGATACGTCCAGTAAAATTAAGAGACTTTGTTGAGTTGTAATTTTGTGTTTGTAATTCTGTACATTTAATTAAGTTAC
>NW_013922859.1:0-211 GCF_000517525.1 Limulus polyphemus | reverse complement strand
GATAACTATCACTTGATTCATTTATTCACCCACATTAAACAGCTGTGTACAGTTAAACCACTATGGTGATACCTACCACTTGATTCATTGATTCACCCACATTATACAGCTGTGAAGAGTTAAACAACTAGGGTGTTACCTACTACTTGATTCATTAATTCACCACCATTACACAGCTGTGTAGAGTTAAACAACTAGGGTGATACCTACC
>NW_013922858.1:0-208 GCF_000517525.1 Limulus polyphemus | reverse complement strand
CAAGTCAGACGTCACAGAACCTCTTTAGAACATTCAAGTTATTAGTTTACTCAAGTCAGATGTCACAGAACCTCTTTAGAAGATTCAAGTAGTTAGTTTATTCAATTCAGATGTCACGGAACCTCTTTAGAAGATTGAGGTAGTTATTATTCAATTCATATGTCACGGAACCTCTTTAGAAGATTGAGGTAGTTGGTTTATTCAAGTC
>NW_013922857.1:0-211 GCF_000517525.1 Limulus polyphemus | reverse complement strand
GTACTATCACTAACAAGCCACAAGAATTAACAATACTGTGTAGTATCACTAACAAGCCAAAAGATTTAAAGATACTGTGTACTGTCAATAAGAAGACACAAGATTTAACGATAGTGTGTACTGTCAATAAGAAGACACTAGATTTAACAATACTGTGTACTGTCGATAAGAAGACACAAGATTTAATAATACTGTGTACTGTCAAATAAGA
>NW_013922856.1:0-211 GCF_000517525.1 Limulus polyphemus | reverse complement strand
ATGAAGAAGAAATGTTCACCTTTTGAAAGAACTAAGGTTATAAGGTATCGTGTTTTTGATTTAGTACAAATTAAAGGAAGTCCATATGACCTGTGAGAAGTTGGAAGGGTGTTTGTTGAATATTTAGATTTGGGTGGTTTTTCACAATTAGAAGACTTTTAATGGCATATTCAATGTATGTAGATCCAACTGTTGTTATGGTAAAGTCGTT
>NW_013922855.1:0-211 GCF_000517525.1 Limulus polyphemus | reverse complement strand
CGACTCAGGACATCAAACCCTTTCGATTGATGTATTTGACCACACCCAATGTCTTATAGATTAAATCTCCTCTAATCCTGCCTAAAATAAGTTCAAATTGAGGGTAGGCTGGTAGAGATCCAGATGAGTAATAAAATTGAATTGGGTATAGGCGCGCCCCACGCTTGGTGTTGCTGGCGCGCAAAAAATACAGCTAATAAAAGGAAAAAAA
>NW_013922854.1:0-211 GCF_000517525.1 Limulus polyphemus | reverse complement strand
GGAGAAGAATACCATCTTCAAGCTTCAACCGGTCCCATTGTGCCCAATAGTTCTTTGTCACAAGGCTTAAGTTAAACACCTTCCTCCAAGCAGGGTGCAAAATACTTGCTTGTAGAAAATCAATAATTGGCTTCAAATCTTGGTCTTTCTCCTGTTCTGCTTTAATGTCTATACTTGGTTCCACTTCACCATCATCAACTCCTTCAGTCAT
>NW_013922853.1:0-258 GCF_000517525.1 Limulus polyphemus | reverse complement strand
TTTAAACTCGGTTCACACTTTAATAGAAAACATTTAAAACTTAGTTCACACTTTAATAGAAATCATTTAAACTCGGTTCCCACTTTAATAGTAAACATTTAAAACTTAGTTCACACTTTAATAGTAAACATTTAAAACTTAGTACTCACTTTAATAGAAATCATTTAAACTTAGTTCACACTTTAATAGTAAACATTTAAAACTTAGTTCAGACTTTAATAGAAAATATTTAAAACTTAGTACTCACTTTAATAGAAA
>NW_013922852.1:0-211 GCF_000517525.1 Limulus polyphemus | reverse complement strand
AGCTCTCTTGTGCCCAGCTTGTTACAGTGCCAGCAAAGTCCCTCAAATCTCTCTGAAAGCTGACCTTTTCTGGCCTTGAATCCAGATGACTGTACCAACTTCGGTACCTCTGTGCTGGACTTAACGTAGGATTCAAATTCGAGAGCTCTGGCCATTGCATCCTGCATGGTAGAGGGGTGTGCTTGCTTCACTTGAATCTTAAGTTGTGGAG
>NW_013922851.1:0-227 GCF_000517525.1 Limulus polyphemus | reverse complement strand
AAAACTTAGTACTCACTTTAATAGAAAACATTTAAAACTTAGTTCACACTTTAATAGAAAAATTTACAACTTAGTTCACACTTTAATAGTAAACATTTAAAACTTAGTACTCACTTTAATAGAAAACATTTAAAACTTAGTTCACACTTTAATAGTAAACATTTAAACTCGGTTCACACTTTAATAGGAAAACATTTAAAACTTAGTACTCACTTTAATAGAAAACA
>NW_013922850.1:0-211 GCF_000517525.1 Limulus polyphemus | reverse complement strand
GTTCGTGTAGTTGTTGTACCAAATAACGCTAACGATGAGTATGGTGGTTATAAATTCGGTAACTATAGTTACACCTAGGTATTCATGGAGTAGTTGTGCCATGTAAAGCTAAAGATGAGGATGGTGGTTATAAATTCGGTAACAAGAGTTAAACCTAGGTATTTGTGGAGTTGTTGTACCAAATAACGCTAAAGATGAGTACGTTGGTTAC
>NW_013922849.1:0-210 GCF_000517525.1 Limulus polyphemus | reverse complement strand
TCAAATTCCAGTAAGTGTTGCTGCATCTGTTGATTTGCATGTCACAGCACTTAAGTCAACTACAATACCTTCTATGTCAGAGAAGATAATTTGGGGTAGAATAAAAGAACAGCCCCAAGGAAGCCCAGTGTTTGTGGAAGCAGTGGAAGACCCATCCAGGCCAGTGGATGTGAAGATTGGAAGGTCACTTGTGGCAGGTCATGAAGTTGT
>NW_013922848.1:0-211 GCF_000517525.1 Limulus polyphemus | reverse complement strand
CAAACAATAGATAAAGTTGTTAGAATATAACACAGTTCACAATAATATAACAACACTTGTAACACATTGTTCAAGGTAGAATGGAATAATAAATTGTTTGAACAATACTAAAACATTAGATAAAGTTGTTAGAATATAACACATTTCACAATAATATAACAACACTTGTAACACATTGTTCAAGGTAGTATGGAAAATACATTGTTTGAAC
>NW_013922847.1:0-325 GCF_000517525.1 Limulus polyphemus | reverse complement strand
TTGTGGGCTTGAGCCCCCACATCTGGCTGCAGACAAAGAAAGGTGGTAAAGATGTGAGACGTTGTGGGCTTGAGCACCCACATCTGGCTGAAGACAACGAAAGGTTTTACGGTAAAGATGTGGGACGTTGTGGGCTTGAGCCCCACATCTGGCTGCAGACAAAGAAAGGTGGTAAAGATGTGAGACGTTGTGGGCTTGAGCCCCACATCTGCTGCAGACAAAGAAAGGTGGTAAAGATGTGAGACGTTGTGGGCTTGAGCCCCCACATTTGGCTGAAGACAACGAAAGGTTTTACGGTAAAGATGTGGGACATTGTGGGCTTGAG
>NW_013922846.1:0-208 GCF_000517525.1 Limulus polyphemus | reverse complement strand
CTGATCAAAGTTCAACTCACAATTATAGTTCCAATAATTAAAGTTCTATCCAATCATGTTTAAATTTTCTTAATAATTGATCTCAAGCATGTTTCAATAGTAAATGAACAAACCACTTGACATAGCATCATAACACGGTTTTAATCAACTTGTAGAAAAACTAAGGGAAAATGAAGAGATGGATAGTATATTCTCAAGGGGTGGTAGG
>NW_013922845.1:0-211 GCF_000517525.1 Limulus polyphemus | reverse complement strand
ACTGTAGCTTTGTTTGAATTATGGTAGTCATCACCTGTAGCTTTGTTTGAGTTATGGTAGTCATCACCTGTAGCTTTGTTTGAGTTATGGTAGTCATCACCTGTAGCTTTGTTTGAGTTATGGCAGTCATCACCTGTAGCTTTGTTGGGGTTATGGTAGTCATCACATGCAGATTTGTTTGAGTTATGGCAGTCATCACCTGTAGCTTTGT
>NW_013922844.1:0-210 GCF_000517525.1 Limulus polyphemus | reverse complement strand
TAAGATGAGTGCTTTAGACTAGTATAATTGTGGTTGATGGTCTGTTTTTACTTTCGGCATCACCTTAAAGAAACGTGACTCATCAGTATTCAACGAACAATAGATGAGTGCTTTAGACTAGTATAGTTATGGTTAAAAGTCTGTTTTTACTTTAACTATCACCTTAAAGAAACGTGACTCATCAGTAGACAACAAACAATAGATGAGTGC
>NW_013922843.1:0-211 GCF_000517525.1 Limulus polyphemus | reverse complement strand
GTCTCGCTCCTTGGTTATTTTCTTTCTCCTCCAACCACTGCTTTAGTCTCTCTTTTTGTTTCTTTTCTCGTTCTTCTTGTTTCTTTTCATTTTCCTCCAACAACTGCTGTAATCTCTTGTTTATTTTGCTGTTCGAGCTGCCACTGTTGCAGGTTTTCTTGCTACTGCTGTAATCTCTCTTCTTGTCTTCTTTTCTCGTTCTTCTTGTTTC
>NW_013922842.1:0-250 GCF_000517525.1 Limulus polyphemus | reverse complement strand
TAAAATGAGTCTTGTTTTATTTCAATCATAAAGATGGTAGAAAATAAATCTTGTTTTATTTCAATCATAAAGATGGTAGTTTGTAAAATGAGTCTTGTTTTATTTCAATCATAAAGACGGTAGTTTGTAAAATGAGTCTTGTTTTATTTTAATCATAAAGACGGTAGTTTGTAAAATGAGTCTTGTTTTATTTCAATCATAAAGACGGTAGTTTGTAAAATGAGTCTTGTTTTATTTCAATCATAAAGAC
>NW_013922841.1:0-211 GCF_000517525.1 Limulus polyphemus | reverse complement strand
ACAGAGGTGTTAGATATTGAGATTAATAGTTTAGTATATTTATGTAGATCTAAACCCAAACTTTTCTCTACATTAAAATACTCTTAGTTGTGAGCTTTTGTTTAATAACTGTATTACAAGATATCTGTTATTATTACAACTGTTGCCTAGATACCTATTTAAAGCAGTGTTCCACAATTAAACACATTTTAATGCTCAATACACTGTTACC
>NW_013922840.1:0-211 GCF_000517525.1 Limulus polyphemus | reverse complement strand
CTTGTTAGTAGGTCATTGACCTGTATGTTATTTTTCATACTGTTACGACAGTGGAGGTCACGTGACTCTAGTAACACGTCATGCGCTTTTCCAACGTTCACCACGTCCCTTCCTGAAGTCTCGAGAGGCTGCTAGATATGCGGTAGTCTTGTATATATAAGCCGCCAAGAGGTGACGGCAACAATGGGTAATTGGCAGTTGAGTCGAGCAC
>NW_013922839.1:0-210 GCF_000517525.1 Limulus polyphemus | reverse complement strand
ATACAGGGCTAGGTTTAAGACGAGAGTCCATGCTAAAGAGGAGAGCCTGCAAGAGCTGGCACAGGATTTGAAAAGTATGGCACACAAGGCCTACCTAACTGTGCCACCCAATGTCCTCAAATTGTTGCTGAGAGATCAGTTTGTAGATGCCTTGTACAGTCCACAACTGAAGATACTAGTAAAGTAAGCACACCCTCTACTACACAAGAA
>NW_013922838.1:0-318 GCF_000517525.1 Limulus polyphemus | reverse complement strand
TTAACGACATTTAAACAGGTAGTAACATACCAGTGTCAAAGACCAACATTAAACAACACTAGATATTAACGACAATTAAACAGGTAGTATCATACCAATGTCAAAGAGTAACATACCAGTGTCAAAGAAAAACATTAAACAACAGTAGATATTAACGACATTTAAAGAGGTAGTAACATACCAGTGTCAAAGAAAAACATTAAACAACAGTATATATTAACGACATTTAAACAGGTAGTAACATAACAGTGTCAAAGACCAACATTAAACAACAGTAGATATTAACGACATTTAAACAGGTAGTAACATACCAGTGTC
>NW_013922837.1:0-207 GCF_000517525.1 Limulus polyphemus | reverse complement strand
TTGTATAGGTCACTGGTTAAGCCACATTTGGAGTATTGTGTTCAGTCTTGGGCTCCTTACCCTCTGGAAAGACATTGAATTGTTGGAAAGGGTTACTAGAATGGTGCCTGGGATGGAGGGGTTGTCATACGAGGATAAGTTGAAATATCTCAAATTGTTTCTCTTGAAAAAAAGAAGAGTTAAAGGGGGGGGGGTCTAGATAGATGT
>NW_013922836.1:0-211 GCF_000517525.1 Limulus polyphemus | reverse complement strand
CGACAAGATGATGACAAAACCTTGTCGAAACGTTGTACATTTGCTGTTATGTTAAACTTATATTAAAGTTTTTCTTCATTACCCATTCAAGCCGTCTCCAGCCATTATTAGATTAGGCTTACGTTCTTTAGTATTCTTGATCTCCACTTTATATTAAAAGTGCAATTTACGCCTCCTAGTGGCACAGCAGTATATCTACGGATTTACCACA
>NW_013922835.1:0-211 GCF_000517525.1 Limulus polyphemus | reverse complement strand
GAGGAAAAATAATTTTTTTTAAAATTTGGGTAAAATCATGGGCTATAGCTTTGGCTTTTCGGTGAAAATCTGAATATTTTTGGAAAAAGAAATAAAGAGCTTTTCTGACGCAAAATTAATAGAAAAATACCGGAAAGTGCTTATTTTGTCGGAAAACTAAAAATTCAGACAATTTAACATTTACAAAAAATATTATGTTCCGTGAAAATTT
>NW_013922834.1:0-212 GCF_000517525.1 Limulus polyphemus | reverse complement strand
ACAGTATCGTTAAATCTTGTGTCTTCTTATTGACAGTACACAGTATTGTTAAATCTTGGGCTTTTTATTGACAGTACACAGTATCGTTAAATCTTGTGTCTTCTTATTGACAGTACGCAGTATCGTTAAATCTTGTGTCTTCTTATTGACAGTACACATTATTGTTAAATCTTGTGTTTTCTTACTGACAGTACACAGTATCGTTAAATCTT
>NW_013922833.1:0-211 GCF_000517525.1 Limulus polyphemus | reverse complement strand
CCCCAAAATCTGGACTCCATCCGCAGAAAGTGATGCTTTGCATTTGGTGGGACATCAAAGGAGTAATTCATTTCGAACTCCTCAATCCATAGCGAACTGTCACTGCAGAGATCTATAGTCAGCAACCGGAACATTTAAATCAAGCCCTTCAAATGTGGAAGGTGTTAAAAAGGACATCGACATATTTTTTGCTTCAAAGCCAAGTGATTTC
>NW_013922832.1:0-210 GCF_000517525.1 Limulus polyphemus | reverse complement strand
ATGAGTATGTTGGTTATAAATTCTGTAACTAGAGTTACACCTAGGTGTTCATGGAGTAGTTGTGCCAGGTAAGGCTAAAGATGAGTATGGTGGTTAAAAATTCTATAACTAAAGCTACACATAGGTGTTCGTGGAGTTGTTGTACCAAGAAAAGCTAAAGGTAAGTATGGTGGTTACACGTGCGCTAACTAGGTGTGCATGGAGTAGTTT
>NW_013922831.1:0-241 GCF_000517525.1 Limulus polyphemus | reverse complement strand
CTTTGTCAAGTTAAAGGTATTACAGGGAATATATTTCAACTTATTCCCTGTAATACCTTTATCTTGACATATTTCAACTTATTCCCTATAATACCTTTAACTTGACATATTTCAGTTTATTCATTGTAATACCTTTAACTTGACATATTTCAACTTATTCCCTGTAATACCTTTAACTTGACATATTTCAGTTTATTCACTATAATACCTTTAACTTGACATATTTCAGTTTATTCACTAT
>NW_013922830.1:0-209 GCF_000517525.1 Limulus polyphemus | reverse complement strand
CATCGACATTGCTGGTCCTCTGCCCCCAAACTCGTGCTGGAAACAAGTACATTTGTGTGGTGATGGATTATTTCACCAAGTGGCCTGAGGCATATGCAATACCAAATCAGAAAGCTACGACTGTAGCTTCGGCTATTGGCGATTTCTTCTTCAGATTAGGTATGCCATATGAACTGCATTCAGATCAAGGCCGTAACTTTGAATCAGCC
>NW_013922829.1:0-451 GCF_000517525.1 Limulus polyphemus | reverse complement strand
AACTGCTGATGCCATACATCAGTTTTTGATTTAACTGATTTAACCCAATGGTGTTTGATCTGTTTAGTCATTACTGCTGATGCCATAAATCAGTTTTTGATTTAACTGATTTAACCCAATGGTGTTTGATCTGTTTAGTCACACTGTTGATGCCATACATCTGTTTTTGATTTAACTGATTTAATCCAGTGGTGTTTGATTTAACTAATTTAATCCAATGGTGTTTGATCTGTTTAGTCGCACTGCTGATGCCATACATCAGTTTTTGATTTAACTGATTTAATCCAATGGTGTTTGATCTGTCTAGTCACACTGCTGATGCCGTACATCATTTTTTGATTTAACTGATTTAATCCAATGGTATTTGATCTGTTTAGTCACACTGCTGATGTCATACATCAGTTTTTGATTGAACTGATTTAATCCAATGGTGTTTGATCTGTTTAGTCAT
>NW_013922828.1:0-211 GCF_000517525.1 Limulus polyphemus | reverse complement strand
AACCAGCTAAACTTTTCTAACCCACAAATAAAAACAACAAGTGTACTATACAACCAGCTAAACTTTTCAATCATACAAATAAAAACAACAACTGTACACTACAGCCAGCTAAACGTTTCTAACCCACTGATAAAAAGAACAAATGTACTATACAGCAAGCTAGACTTTTCTAACCTACAGCTAAAAACAACAACTGTACTATACAACCAGC
>NW_013922827.1:0-360 GCF_000517525.1 Limulus polyphemus | reverse complement strand
TGATAATAGAAGGCTAGAATTTTGCATGTAAATATGCAACTATGCCACGAACGTTCATACAAAATTTGGAGATGATCCGTCCAAATGGAACGACGTACTGGTACAAAACGCAAAACGTTCCATAACTCCTTTAAAACAAACAGTAGGAAGGTAAAACTCTGCATATTACTACGCAAAGTTGAAGTGTACCTACATAACAAATTTTACTAGAGGGTCCTAAATTGATGATTCTTCACCAAATTTGGTATGTAGGTACACTTCAACGTTGCGTAGTAATATGCAGAGTTTTACCTTCCTACTGTTTGTTTTAAAGGAGTTATGGAACGTTTTGCTTGTTTTTCGATTTCTTATTAGCCAAAA
>NW_013922826.1:0-211 GCF_000517525.1 Limulus polyphemus | reverse complement strand
GCAATTTCCAATCTTTCCTCACTGATTATTGTAATATCAGTGCTCTTGTCATTCTTTTCTTAGTTGTTATTGCAATAGCAGTGCTATTGTCATTCTTTCCTCAATTATTATTGTAGTATCAGTGCAATTGTCATTCTTTTCTCAGTTCTTATTGTAATATCAGTGCCATTTTCATTCTCTCCTCACTTATTATTGTAATATGAGTTCTATT
>NW_013922825.1:0-204 GCF_000517525.1 Limulus polyphemus | reverse complement strand
AGGCATGAAGAACGGACAGAAAGTATACTTGGCTGACATTGAAGATCAATGCATATTAGGGTTGGACTACATACTACCAAAGAAGTGTGTAATTAATTTTCATAAAATGACGTTTGGGAACAACAAAGGCCAAATTCCAGTAAGTGTTAAAAGAGAGATCGAATTAACCACGTGTCATCAAGCTGAAGTCAAAGTGACTGAAGG
>NW_013922824.1:0-211 GCF_000517525.1 Limulus polyphemus | reverse complement strand
AATAGTCCTATCTGCTGTCTGTCCATGTAACTACTTCTATATAAATATAATTGTACTGTTTATTGCATGTTCATTTAACTACTTCTATATAAATATAATAGTACTATCTGTTGTATGTTAATCAAACTACTTCAATATCAGTATAATAGTCCTATCTGCTGTCTGTCCATGTAACTACTTCTATATAAATATAATTGTACTGTTTATTGCA
>NW_013922823.1:0-211 GCF_000517525.1 Limulus polyphemus | reverse complement strand
ACGTTTAGTTTTGTTGGTTGTTGGTATTGGATCACGTCATGTGACTTTAATGTAACGAGATATGTTTAATTTTGTTGGTATTGGATCACGTTCTGTGATTTTAATGTAACGAGATACGTTTAGTTTTGTTGGTTGTTGGTATTGGATCATGTCTTGTGACTTTAATGTAACGAGATATGTTTATTTTTGTAAGTTGGTATTGGATCACGTC
>NW_013922822.1:0-209 GCF_000517525.1 Limulus polyphemus | reverse complement strand
CTTTATTTAGTCGGTAATCTCTCTTTTAATCACAAGTTTTCTTCTTTATTTAGTCGGTAATCTCTCTTTCATCCACAAGGTTTCCCTCTTTATTTAGTCGGCAATCTATCTTTTAATCACAAGTTTTCCTCTTTATTTAGTCGGCAATCTATCTTTTAATCACAAGTTTTCCTTTTTATTTAGTCGGCAATCTATCTTTTAATTACAAG
>NW_013922821.1:0-211 GCF_000517525.1 Limulus polyphemus | reverse complement strand
GTACAGATGTCATGGCTACAAATAAACTGGAAGGTACAGATGTCATGGCTATAAATAAACTGGAAGGTACAGATGTCATGGCTATAAATAAACTGGAAGGTACAGATGTCATGGCTACAAATAAACTAGAAGGTACAGATGTCATGGCTACAAATAAACTGGAAGGTACAGATGTCATGGCTATAAATAAACTGGAAGGTACAGATGTCAT
>NW_013922820.1:0-212 GCF_000517525.1 Limulus polyphemus | reverse complement strand
TTGTGTAATAGACCCATATATACAACCTTGTGTAATAGACCCATATATTCAACCTTGTGTAATAGACCCATATATACAACCTTGTGTAATAGCCCATATATACAACCTTGTGTAATAGACCCATATATACAACCTTGTGTAATAGCCCATATATACAACCTTGTGTAATAGACCCATATATATACAAACTTGTGTAATAGACCCATATATAC
>NW_013922819.1:0-311 GCF_000517525.1 Limulus polyphemus | reverse complement strand
GTAAAGCTGAGTTTCTCGGTCTTATACAGTAGCCTATTACATAATCAAGAGTAAAGTTGAGTTACTCGGGGCTACTGCATAAGATATTACCTAATAACTCAACTTTACTCGTGATTCGGGGTTACTGTATAAGATATTACCTAATCTATCTTATACAGTAGCCCCGAGTAACTCAGTTTTACTCTTTTACCTAATCAAGAGAAAAACTAGTTACTCGGGGCTACTGTATAAGATATTACATAATCAAGAGTAAAGCTGAGTTACTCGGGGCTACTGCATAAGATATTAAATAATCTAGAGTAAAGTTGAGT
>NW_013922818.1:0-211 GCF_000517525.1 Limulus polyphemus | reverse complement strand
ATATATATATGTATCGTTGAAAATGTTTAATCAGAAGTTTTATTTACCATGTATATGTATATCGTTGAGAATGTTTAATCACTAAGTTTTTATTTACCATATATACGTCGTTGTGAATTTTTAATCAGAAGTTTTTATTTACCATATATATATATATTTATCGTTGTAAATGTTTAATCAAATGTTTTATTTACCATATATGTATGTATCG
>NW_013922817.1:0-441 GCF_000517525.1 Limulus polyphemus | reverse complement strand
CAGAAAAAACAACAACAATAAAATGGACACTAACCGAAATTTTGATAAGAGATTATGAAATAACTATTGGGAAACCAAAGGCTATAGCCCATGTTTTTTCCAAAATTTTGAAAAAAATAGATTTTCTTCATATTTCAACAAAAAGATGCCCTTGATGTAAGACTTTCAAAATAGAGATCCTTTTATGAAAATTAAATTCATATTTTCACCTTTTTTTCCATTTTCCTAAAGTGATTTCTTGACGCAAAATTAATAGAAAAATACCCGATAGTGCTTATTTCGTCGGAAAACACAAAATTGAAACATTATAGCATTGACGAAAAACATTATCGCACTATAAATATTAAAAAAATGAACTTTCGTTAACCTAGAGTAAAAATAATCCAAAAGGTGGAGTTTATATGATAAGAAGACTACATGGTTTTCTATAGTTGGAATTTT
>NW_013922816.1:0-211 GCF_000517525.1 Limulus polyphemus | reverse complement strand
ACGAGTTAACATTGGGTGCTGTAACATTATGTAAAATAGCATATAATCTACTTCATTGATCGGACCGTTTGGCACACGAGTTAACATTGGGTGCTGTAACATTATGTAAAATAGCATATAATCTACTTCATTGATCGGACCGTTTGGCATACGAGTTAACATTGGGTGCTGTAACATTATGTAAAATAGCATATAATCTACTTCATTGATC
>NW_013922815.1:0-211 GCF_000517525.1 Limulus polyphemus | reverse complement strand
CTAGAAAAAATTTCGAGAAGATCCGTCCAAATGGAACGAAGTACTGGTACAAAACGCAAAACGTTCCATAACTCCTTTAATAAAAACAGTAGGAAGGTAAAACTCTGCATATTACTACGCAACGTTAAAGTGTACCTACATACCAAATTTGGTGAAGAATCATCAATTTAGGACCCTCTGGTAAAAAGAAATCGAAAAACAATCAGTAACG
>NW_013922814.1:0-210 GCF_000517525.1 Limulus polyphemus | reverse complement strand
CGTGGGTGTATAGGTAAGACTCGACGACTTACTGAAAAAAAAAGCTGGACAAAAAACAACAAACTTTTAAAACACAGAACAATAACTAAAAAATAAGGAAAAAGAGTTTTCTTAATTCACTGACAAATGAAATTGGTTCTAATATTCTGCATGATTTCTACTTCTCACAAGATAGCTGGGTTAATAAAATATAAGATTTAAAATTGCAAC
>NW_013922813.1:0-210 GCF_000517525.1 Limulus polyphemus | reverse complement strand
TGTGCTTTTTTCACTTGTATTTTCAGTTGTGGACTGTCCAAGGCGTCTACAAACTGATCCTCAGCAACAACTTGAGGAGATCGGGTGGTGCAGTTGGCTAGGCCTTGTGTGCCATACTTTCCAAGTCCTGTGCCAGCTCTTGCAGGCTCTCCCCTTTAGCACGGACTCTCGTCCTGAACCTAGCCTTGTAGACTTCGGACTGATTTTGAG
>NW_013922812.1:0-210 GCF_000517525.1 Limulus polyphemus | reverse complement strand
GTTAAACCTTTAATTGTAAATACACCACACAGGAGAACCCGATAAACTATTAATTGTAAAATACACCACACAGGAGAACCCGTTAAAACCTTTAATTGTAAAATACACCACACTGGAGAACCCGTTAAAACCTTTAATTGTAAAATACACCACACAGGAGAACCCGTTAAAACCTTTAATTGTAAAATACACCACACTGGAGAACCCGTT
>NW_013922811.1:0-211 GCF_000517525.1 Limulus polyphemus | reverse complement strand
CTGATTTCTAGGATCTAAAGTCAGTTGTCTGATCTCTAGGATCTATATTCAGTTGTTTGATTGCTAGGATCTAAACTCAGCTGTCTGATCTCTTAGATCTAAACTCAGCTGTCTGAACTCTCCGATCCAAACTCAACTGTCTGAACTCTAGGATCTAAACTATAAGATCTATATTCAGTTGTCTGATCTCTAGGATCTAAACTCAGCTGTC
>NW_013922810.1:0-211 GCF_000517525.1 Limulus polyphemus | reverse complement strand
ATCGTCAACTTCTGTACAAACAAAATAATGGGATTCACCTAGTCAACATCACCCATCGTCGACTTCTGTACAAACAAAATAAATGGGAGTTCACCTAGTCAACATCATTCATCGTCAACTTCTGTACCAACAAAATAATGGGATTCACCTAGTCAACATCACCCATCGTCGACTTCTGTACAAACAAAATAATGGGATTCACCTAGTCAAC
>NW_013922809.1:0-210 GCF_000517525.1 Limulus polyphemus | reverse complement strand
TTCCGTCTGGAATGATCACAGCTGGTCAGGAATTGAGATTCTGATAATCAGTCAGTGTAATATTACCTTCAAGTTCCGTCTGGAATGATCACAGCTGGTCAGGAATTGAGATTCTGATAATCAGTCAGTGTAATATTACCTTCAAGTTCCGTCTGGAATGATCACAGCTGGTCAGGAATTGAGATTCTGATAATCAGTCAGTGTAATATT
>NW_013922808.1:0-210 GCF_000517525.1 Limulus polyphemus | reverse complement strand
GATTGTAAAATATGATTCAGAAAGTAGACTCCAGATTTGGCTGATTGTAAAATATGATTCAGAAAGTAGACTCCAGATTTGGCTGATTGTAAAATATGATTCAGAAAGTAGACTTCAGGAGTGTCTGATTTGAAAATATGAGTCAGAACTTAAACTCCAGGAATGGCTGCTCAAAAAAATATGAGTCAGAAATTAAACTCCAAGAATAGC
>NW_013922807.1:0-211 GCF_000517525.1 Limulus polyphemus | reverse complement strand
ATAGGGTGGTAGGTCTTTCATTATATATGGATATTGGCTGGTTGGTCTTTCATTATTAATGGATAGTTGCTGGTAGGTCTTTCAGTATAAATGGATAGTGGCTGGTAGGTCTTTTAATATAGATAGATGGTAACTGGTAGGTCTTTTAATACGGATGGATAGTGGCTGGTAGGTCTTTTAATACAGATGGATAGTGGCTGGTAGGTCTTTT
>NW_013922806.1:0-207 GCF_000517525.1 Limulus polyphemus | reverse complement strand
TGTGTACTGTCAATAAGAAGAAACAAGATTTAACGATATTGTGTACTTTCAATAAGAAGACACAAGATATAACAATACTATGTACTGTCAATAAGAAGACACAAGATTTTACGATTCTGTGTACTGTCAGTAAGAAACACAAGATTTAACAATAATGTGTACTGTCAATAAGAAGACACAAGATTTAACGATACTGTGTACTGTCAA
>NW_013922805.1:0-251 GCF_000517525.1 Limulus polyphemus | reverse complement strand
CAACTATACCCTGTAAGTTCATATCTCAAGCTATATCCTGTAAGTTTGTATATCAAGCTATATCCTGTAAGTTTGTATATCAAGCTATATCCTGTAAGTTTGTATATCAAGCTATATCCTGTAAGTTTGTATATCAAGCTATATCTTGTAAGTTCATATCTCAAGCTGTATCCTGTATGTATATCAAGCTATATCCTGTAAGTTTATAGCTCAAGCTATATCCTGTAAGTTTGTATATCAAGCTATATCCT
>NW_013922804.1:0-211 GCF_000517525.1 Limulus polyphemus | reverse complement strand
CCTACAAATTCTATTGACTACAACTAAAGTCTTACAAATTCTATAGACTACAACTAAAGTCTTACAAATTCTACATGCTACAACTAATGTCCTACAAATTCTATAGACTACAACTAAAGTCTTACAAATTCTATAGACTATAATAAACTTCTACAAATTCTATAGACTACAACTAAAGTCCTAAAAATTCCATAGACTACAACTAAAGTCC
>NW_013922803.1:0-213 GCF_000517525.1 Limulus polyphemus | reverse complement strand
ACTTTAAGAACAACTGATGTGACGTGCCACTACTCATGAAGAGACAACTGATGTGACGTGCCACTACTCATGAAGAGACAACTGATGTGACGTGCCACTACTCATGAACAGACAACTGATGTGACGTGCCACTACTCTTGAAGAGACAACTGATTTGATCTGCCACTACTCATGAAGAGACAACTGATGTGACGTGCCACTACTCATGAAGAG
>NW_013922802.1:0-211 GCF_000517525.1 Limulus polyphemus | reverse complement strand
GTGTACTGTCAATAAGAAGACACAAGATTTAACGATACTGTGTACTGTCAATAAGAAGTCACAAGATTTAACTATACTGTGTACTGTCCATAAGAAGACACAAGATTTAACAATACTGTGTACTCTCAATAAGAAGACACAAGATTTAACGATACTGTGTACTTTCAATAAGCAGACACAAGATTTAACGATACTGTGTACTGTCAATAAG
>NW_013922801.1:0-211 GCF_000517525.1 Limulus polyphemus | reverse complement strand
AACGCCCCCACGGCTGAAAGGGCAAGCATTTTCGGTGGTACGGGGAGTCGAACACACAACCCTCAGATTGTGAATCGAGCGCCCTAACCACCAGGCCATCCCAGAGGCTCATAAATTAATATGAAAAATTGTAAATGTTTCAAGTTATAGTTAGTATGAGTTCAGTGTTGTGAAAGACTGACTTGAAAAACGACACATTTTTAAAATACTT
>NW_013922800.1:0-211 GCF_000517525.1 Limulus polyphemus | reverse complement strand
GATAAGAATGGAGACTATTTAATAAATGTTTTGTTTTGATATATATATAAGTTGTTCGGGTTTTTTCATCTAAAAAACAGCGACATTAATTTCTTGACGACCTAAAACAAACAACAAATGTGCTTAAATAGCAATTGATATCCATTGGTAATTTTAAGGTTTATTAAATCGCTGTTTACAGGTTTTTAATAACACAAATACATTACACGTC
>NW_013922799.1:0-209 GCF_000517525.1 Limulus polyphemus | reverse complement strand
GTAAATGTTTACTCAGAGGTTTTTATTTACGATATATATATATATATCGATGTGAATACTTAATCCGGACTTTTTTATTACCATATATATATGTATATCGTTGTGAATGTTTAACCAGAAGTTTTATTTACCATATATATATATCGATGTAAATGTTTAATCAGAAGTTTTTATTTGCCATATATATATATATATATATATATATATAT
>NW_013922798.1:0-211 GCF_000517525.1 Limulus polyphemus | reverse complement strand
TCTTGCAAGGTTTAATATACTCCATATATCAGGTTTTTTCAAGGTTTAATATACCCCATATATCAGGACTTGAACGATTTAATATACCCCATATATCAGGACTTGCAAGGTTTAATATACCCCATATATCAGGACTTGAAAGATTTAATATACTCCATATATCAGGACTTGCAAGGTTTAATATACCCCTATATCAGGTCTTGCAAGGTTT
>NW_013922797.1:0-406 GCF_000517525.1 Limulus polyphemus | reverse complement strand
CTATATATGTATCGTTTCTAGTGTTTAATAAGAACTTTTTATTTAACATCTATATATATATATATCGTTGTAAGTGTTTAATCAGAAGTTTTTATTTACAATATGTATATATCGTTGTAAATGTTTAATCATAGTTTTTATTTACCATATATATATATCGATGTGAACTTTTACTCAGAAGTTTTTAACCAGAGGTTTTATTCACCATATATATATATATCGATGTGAATGTTTAATCAGAAGTTTTTATTTACCATATCTATATATCGTTGTTAATTTTTAATCAGAAGTTTTTATTTGTCATATATATATCGATGTGAATGTTTAATCAGTAATTTTTATTTACCATATATATATCGATATGAATGTTTAATCAGAAGTTTTTTATTACCATATATATATGTCG
>NW_013922796.1:0-211 GCF_000517525.1 Limulus polyphemus | reverse complement strand
TGCACACCTAGTTAGCGCATGTGTAACCACCATACTTACCTTTAGCCCTTCTTGTTACAACAACTCCACGAACACCTAGGTGTAACTCTAGTTACAGATTTTATAACCACCATAATCATCTTTAGCCTTACTTGGTACAACTACTTCATGAACACCTAGGTGTAACTCTAGTTTCCGAATTCATAACCACCATACTCATCTTTAGCCTTCC
>NW_013922795.1:0-210 GCF_000517525.1 Limulus polyphemus | reverse complement strand
AAATAAAATCGTTTTTGAGTGCTTGCCTTGGATTCAAATGAGCTCTTGTGTTTAGAACAATATATACTAATTTTTAAAGTATCAAATTGAATTTTTGTTCTATAAAAATCTTTCAAATACGACTGTAGATTTTTGTTCCCAAAAACTGTCTTTAAAATAAGGGTGCATCTTATATTCCGAAAAATGTGGTATTAAATGTATTTGAAGAAC
>NW_013922794.1:0-352 GCF_000517525.1 Limulus polyphemus | reverse complement strand
ACGTCATCTTCAGGAGTGATCTTGAAAGAAATAGGTGTCATATTTATTACTTCTTAGCTGGGTCATGTGACCCGTGTGTAAGTTTACATTTCTGCATAACTCTCGCCGGACCTACGTCTCTATTTAATGCCCCCCCCCCCCCAGTGGTACAGCGGTATGTCTGGGAACTTACAACGCTAGAAATCGGGTTTCAATACCCGTGGTGGGCAGATCATAGATAGCCACTTGTGTAACTTTATGCTTAACTTCAAACAAACAAACTCTATTTAATAATTCACGATCTTTTTAAACATTTATTATTTATAAAGATTTACAAATATTATTGTCTCTAATATCCTTTGGTTGAGCCAAT
>NW_013922793.1:0-287 GCF_000517525.1 Limulus polyphemus | reverse complement strand
TCAATTACTTGGCAACAAGAAAATTTTCACTCCCTAAAGTAAATGCTACATCAAGAAACAGAGTGAAAATCATTTAATTGTTTCTTAATGTAGGAAGCGAAAATCATTTACTTGTTTCTTGATGTAGAGAGTGGAAATCAATTACTTGTTTCTTGTTGTAGGGAGTGAAAAACATTTACTTGTTTCTTGTTGTAGGGAATGAAAATCATTTACTTGTTTCTTGATGTAAAGAGTGAAAATCAATTACTTGTTTCTTGATGTAGAGAGGGAAAATCATTTAATTATTT
>NW_013922792.1:0-211 GCF_000517525.1 Limulus polyphemus | reverse complement strand
AGGTAGGACTTAAGACAATCAGTTAAGTATTATGTCCGCAGATTTAGAGATACAGCGATTTGTATACATAGTTTGATTAAGTCAAACTGGACAAGAATTCATTTTCTATCTTCTTATCAACAACTAGACACTAGACAATTCTAGATGACTTCATTCGATAGTTACATAGTTTACTTGAAACTATGCTTTACTTCAAGCGTCCCCAGTACTT
>NW_013922791.1:0-620 GCF_000517525.1 Limulus polyphemus | reverse complement strand
TATTCAGTGTCAATTAGGAGTTATAAAGTGATAGTACACTCCTGTGATTTAGTTAGCTCTTTCAATACGGGGTCAATTAATGACCTCGTAACCATTTTGTGCTTGTTATAGTTTTCTTGCTATAACTTTTAAATTAGTTAGCGAATGTTAACGAAATTTGGCAGATTATCCGTAAACATTAGTTTACGGATAATCTGCCAAATTTCGTTAACATTCGCTTACTAATTTAAAAGTTATAGCAAGAAACCGATAACAAGAACAAAAATATTTTGCGTATGGAAGCAGTGTAATCTAATTGTTTTTATTAAATCGTAAGGTTTATAAAGAAATGTTTTTCTCGTGTCTGTTTTTTGCTTTTCGCATGTTGCCTATCTATCATGCAAAGTAATATTCATTTTAAAATTAAAAATATTTTGAAACTTCCCATGCGAAATCTTTATAATGTCGAGATAGATACCAAACGTTTCTAAACAAAAAACTTTATATTTCCAGTAATTAATCTATGTACGGGTTCGGTAGATTTGACCGATCTCGCAATCAACATAAAAAAATAGGAAATAAATATAAATTATGCCTGTTTCATTCTAGGATGAACACAGATTATAACAGGAAAACATAAA
>NW_013922790.1:0-212 GCF_000517525.1 Limulus polyphemus | reverse complement strand
GACTAGCTGCCTCTCCTCTAGTCTGTCACTGTTACTAGCTGCCTTTCCTCTAGTCTGTCACTGTGGACCAGGTTCCTTCCCTCTAGTCTGTCACTGTGGACCAGGTTCCTTCCCTCTAGTCTGTCACTGTTGACTAGCTGTCTTCCATCTAGTCTATCACTGTGGACTAGCTGTCTTTCTTCTAGTCTGTCACTGTTGACTAGCTGCCTTTC
>NW_013922789.1:0-211 GCF_000517525.1 Limulus polyphemus | reverse complement strand
CGCTGGAGCATTCACGAACCTTCGAGAATATGACGTGTTACTAGCGTCACGTGACCTCCGCTGTCGTAACAGTATATATATATATATATATGTACTGTGTTCATGGTGTAACTGCCAATAAACACAAACAAACAGAAACACACAAATATGATAACATTTATTACTTGTGATTTACTGCACTAAATGTCAAGAAAACAGAAGCACAACGGTA
>NW_013922788.1:0-211 GCF_000517525.1 Limulus polyphemus | reverse complement strand
TAGTTGTCAGCACATGTCGGGTTCACTATTCAATGTTGGCCAATCGCCGATTCACATTTTGGTGGTAGAACTTTTGTTTTACAGGAGCGACATGGTAAATTATTTTCTTTCACACTCTTATTTCTTATGGATGTGGGTACGTGTTGTTTAATTCTATTCTGCAGTCTTTGTGAAGTGCGACCTACGTACCGACATTAGCAGTGGCACGAGA
>NW_013922787.1:0-211 GCF_000517525.1 Limulus polyphemus | reverse complement strand
GACTGTCACACACATAGACAAATTAATCGGTTTAGTGACTGTAGTCCCAGGATGAACGTAACACAAGAACGAACCGAATGAACTCAGTAACTGTAGGTGACAGTGTGACTGTCACACACATAGACAAATTAATCGGTTTAGTGACTGTAGTCCCAGGATGAACGTAACACAAGAACGAACCGAATGAACTCAGTAACTGTAGGTCACAGGA
>NW_013922786.1:0-211 GCF_000517525.1 Limulus polyphemus | reverse complement strand
AATGCAAGTCAACAAACATGATGACATGGCCTTTCACCTGTGACCCGTCTGGAAAGGGTTAATAGTTTTAGTTTAGTTTAGATAATGGAACAGCCAAGATGGACCAGTAGTTCCCATGTTGTTTCTAAACATTGTTATGTTAATTGACTGACATAACACAATCAGCAAGTAAATGAAATCATTTCAGATTAGTTGGGAATTAAATATATTC
>NW_013922785.1:0-209 GCF_000517525.1 Limulus polyphemus | reverse complement strand
ATAAAGGCTTGATTGTGTTATTTCATAGGGACGAAAGGAAGAAGAGGGATTCGGAGATTGGATTTTGGAACAATTGTTTCGAGATTGAAAAGATCGGATTCATATCAGTTCTGCAGTTCGTCTTGTTGCTCGAGTACGGTTCGTTTTGTGTGTGTTTTTGACAGTTATTACTTACTTGTTACCTTTCATTTGTGTCCATGCATTCTGGT
>NW_013922784.1:0-209 GCF_000517525.1 Limulus polyphemus | reverse complement strand
CTTCTTGACAGCCCTTTTTGTCCTCTCCGATGGACCAGGACGAGCCGAACGCTGCTCAGTTGTTTCCTTGCCGTGTTTCCTGAACTGCACGATGATTCTGTTGACTGTTGAAAGCGGGATTCCCAAATTCTGCGAAATTTGCCGCTGACTTATTCCACCATCTGCTTGACCAACTATCCTTCCTCTAACAAAATCTGACAATTCGAGAA
>NW_013922783.1:0-210 GCF_000517525.1 Limulus polyphemus | reverse complement strand
AACAGGCTTTGGCGTTATCACAGTCCAGGACATTTCAGTTGGGACGAAGTGGACAACAGACAAATGACGCTGCCGAAGACGTGCCACCTGAAGAAGAAACTCTACTCAGTTTTGAGAAGGGAAACGGTGAAGCTCTTGGTGAAGTTACTACCACTGATGTGACTGTTACCGATGGTGAGACATTTACTGATGAAGCAGATGAACCCCACA
>NW_013922782.1:0-211 GCF_000517525.1 Limulus polyphemus | reverse complement strand
ACACTTACCTCTCCGTAGTGATGTAACAAGTCATGTTTCATAAACTTACCTCTCTGTAGTGATGTACCAAGTTGTGTTTCATACACTTACCTCTCTGTGGTAATGTACCAAGTAGTGTTTCATACACCTACCTCTCCGTAGTGATGTAACAAGTCATGTTCCATACAATTACCTCTCCGCAGCGATATAACAAGTCATGTTTCATACACTT
>NW_013922781.1:0-204 GCF_000517525.1 Limulus polyphemus | reverse complement strand
CGCTGTGCCACTGTGGGGGCAACCAAACGAAAAATTTTGAAAATTTTTCTGAGCAATTCAAATACAATAAGTGCTACCCCAGTAAACACTTGAACTAATTCTCAGATGTCCGTTGGATAATCAATACTGCCCAAGTCGCAAAAAAAGTGCGACGCCAACTTTTGAAAAATCGTGTTACGTATCTCCACAAAATGTCTCCGAAAT
>NW_013922780.1:0-388 GCF_000517525.1 Limulus polyphemus | reverse complement strand
ATATAAAATACAGTTATAATTACAACAACAAGTGAATATACAAGGTTATTTTACCTTATGATGTATAGTACAATGACATAATGTTGTAATTATAACTGTACTTGATATAACAAGTGAATAAACGGTGTCTTTCAGAACTTATTATGTATTATACAATGACATGATGGTATTTTATATGTGTATTCACTTGTTATATAAAATACTGTTATAATTACAACAGCGTATGATTGTACAATACATCATACGGTATAAAAACCCAGTGTATTCACTTTTTGCATAAAATACTATTATGTTGTACCATACATTAAAAAGTAATAAAAGCCACGTGTATTCACTTGATATATAAAATTCAGTTATAATTACAACAGCATGCCAAAGATCAATACAT
>NW_013922779.1:0-211 GCF_000517525.1 Limulus polyphemus | reverse complement strand
TTTTACTTTAAGCCGGAAAACTTACTGTCGATAAACATACATTTTACTTTAAGCCGGAAAATTTGCTATCTTCTAAGATACCCTTGTTTGTTTGTAATTAAGTACAAAGCTACACAATGGGCTATCTGTGCTCTGCCCAACACGGGTATCGAAACCTGGATTCTAGCGTTGTAACTCCGCAGACATACCGCTGTACTACTGGGGGGGGGGG
>NW_013922778.1:0-211 GCF_000517525.1 Limulus polyphemus | reverse complement strand
AATTAGTAAATTCTGGCCAGGGCCGTTTCTTATCAAATGCAGTGACTGGTCGTCAAGGGATGGCAGTTTTTGTGCACCCTACACTTTCTCAATTAGTCAGTTTACGTTATGCTCATCAGTTTGGGAGAGTAATAGCTCTTAATTGTGATTTTACTGAATTTTCATTTTTATTATTTAATGTGTATGTTCCGTCTTCCATTTTTGAACGGGG
>NW_013922777.1:0-211 GCF_000517525.1 Limulus polyphemus | reverse complement strand
AAACTAAAAACATGTTTTCAAAGTCAAGAAAATCTAGTGGAAAACGGACTAAAAGGACCCTTATCAATGTCAACAAAATATGGAGGAAGGAAGACTAAAAGACCGTTATAAAAGTCGACAAAATATAGTGGAAAACTGACTAAAACGATCCATATCAATGTCAACAAAATCTAGTGGAAGGAAGACTAAAAGACCATTATAACAGTCGACA
>NW_013922776.1:0-362 GCF_000517525.1 Limulus polyphemus | reverse complement strand
TAGTACCCATCTTTTTAAAATACCCATAAGTAACCATCTTTTTAAAATATCCATAGTACCCATCTTTTTAAATATCCGTAAGTACTCATCTTTTTAAAATACCCATATATACCCATCTTTTTAAAATATCCATAGTACCATCTTTTTAAAATACCCATAAGTACCCATCTTTTTAAAATATCCATAGTACTCATCTTTTTAGAATGTCCGTAAGTACTCATCTTTTCAAAATATCCATAGTACCCATCTTTTTAAAATACCCATAAGTGCCCATCTTTTTAAAATATCCGTAAGTACCCATCTTTTTAAAATATCCATAGTACCCATCTTTTTAAAATATCTGTAACTACTCATCTTTTTAA
>NW_013922775.1:0-211 GCF_000517525.1 Limulus polyphemus | reverse complement strand
ACTCTTGATGACCTATAGGACAGCAGAGCATGAAACCACTGGATACACTCCAGCAAAGTTGATGTTTGGTCAGGAACTTCGGTTGCTAGTGGATCTGTTAACAGGACGCCCACCTTATAAAGAGTTGCCTGAGAATGTGTCAGAGTTTGTGAAAGTGTTATCGGAAAGGATGGATGATATCCACCATCAAGTGCGTTCAAACTTGAATCCA
>NW_013922774.1:0-210 GCF_000517525.1 Limulus polyphemus | reverse complement strand
CAGCTATATTCCACTGTGCAACAGGTCATACAGAGGATAAAATCATAAAAATATTCAGAAGCCACAACGCAATACAGTTACAGTTAGGACCCCAGTGGCACAGCGGTATGTCTGCGGACTTACAACGCTAGAAACCGGATTTCGATACCCGTGGTGGGCAGAGCACAGATAGCCCATTATGTAGCTTTGTGCTTAGCTTCAAACAAACAA
>NW_013922773.1:0-209 GCF_000517525.1 Limulus polyphemus | reverse complement strand
CTTTTGTTTATTATACCTGAAGGAAAAAATAGAAAATCGAAGCTCGCCTATTTTGATATAGGATTATGGAATAAATATTGGGAATTTCGATGAAAGGATGTCCATTCTGAATAGTACATATCAAGGGCATCTTTGTATTGAAATATGAAGAAAAATAATTTTTCAAATTTTAGCAAAACATGAAGGCTATAGTCTTGGTATTTTCGACT
>NW_013922772.1:0-212 GCF_000517525.1 Limulus polyphemus | reverse complement strand
AAGTTGTATAATCGGAACAAAAACAAATGTTATCAAGGGCAAGTTGTATAGTCGGAAAAAAACAAATGTTATCAAGGGCAAGTTTTATAGTCGGAACAAAAATCAAATGTTATCAAGAACAGGTTGCAGACTAAAATAAAAGCAAACGTTATCAAGGAAAGGTTATACTTTCAAAACAGAAATAAATGTTATCAAGGGCAAGTTGTATAGTC
>NW_013922771.1:0-234 GCF_000517525.1 Limulus polyphemus | reverse complement strand
TCCATGGGTTACACCTAGGTGTTTTTAGTTACCGAATTTATAACCACCATACTCATCTTTAGCATTACTAGGTACAACTACTCCATGAACACCTAGGTGTAACTCTAGTTTCCGATTTTATAACCACCATATTCATCTTTAGCCTTACTTGGAACAATTTCTCCATGAACACATAGGTTTAACTCTGGTTATCGAATTTATAACCCCTATACTCATCTTTGAGCGTTATTTGGT
>NW_013922770.1:0-210 GCF_000517525.1 Limulus polyphemus | reverse complement strand
ACACCTAGATATTTATGGAATAGTTGTACCAAGTAAGGCTAAAGATGAGTATGGTGGTTTAAAATTATTTATCTAGAGTTACAACTAGGTTTCATGGAGAAGTTGTACCAAGTAAGGCTAAAGATGAGTATGGTGGTTATAAATTCGGAAACTAGAATTACAACTAGGTGTTCGTGGAGTAGTTGTACCAAGTAAGGCTAAAGATGAGTA
>NW_013922769.1:0-210 GCF_000517525.1 Limulus polyphemus | reverse complement strand
CCACGACCTATATTCCACCTATATTTCACGACCTATATTCCACCTATATTCCATGACCTATATTCCATAAAGAGTAAAATAATGATGTAACTGGTGTACGTTTTTTTGCTTTAGTTTATTAGGACTAAACTTTACCACGTTAATATTATCAATACCTAAATTTATGTTATTCTACCACCTAACGTTATACTTTTTTAAAACTTTGATAAG
>NW_013922768.1:0-369 GCF_000517525.1 Limulus polyphemus | reverse complement strand
TTAGGTGTGACTACAGTTACGGAATTTATAACCACCATACTTATCTTTAGCCTTACTTGTTAAAACTACTCCCTAAACACCTTGGTGTAACTATAGTTTCCGAATTTATAACCACCATACTAATCTTTAGCCTTATATGGTACAACTACTCCATGAACACCTAGGTGTAACTCTAGTTACAGAATTGATAACCATCATACTCATCATTAGAGTAAGGCTAAAGATAAGTATGGTGGTAATAAATTCCGTAACTATAGATACACCTAGGTGTTTATGGATTAGATGTACCAAGTAAAGTAGTTGTACCAACCATGAACACCTAGGTGTAACTCTAGTTTCCGAATTTATAACCACCATCCTCATCTTTAG
>NW_013922767.1:0-211 GCF_000517525.1 Limulus polyphemus | reverse complement strand
TATTCCTTGTGTCTTGAATCATTATCCAATACTAACAGATCTTATAACTCAGATTTTCTTCATTCCTTGTGTCTTGAATCATTGTCCAATACGAACAGATCTTTTAACTCAGATTTCCTGTATTCCTTGTGACTTGAATCATTGTCCAATACTAACAGATCTTATAACTCAGATTTCCTTTATTTCTTGTGTCTTGAATCATTGTTTAATA
>NW_013922766.1:0-211 GCF_000517525.1 Limulus polyphemus | reverse complement strand
CTATTCCCCCCCCAGTGGCACAGCGGTATGTCTGCTGAGTTACAACGCTAGAATCCGGGTTTCGATACCCATGGTGGGCAGAGCATAGATAGCTCATTATGTAGCTTGGCGCTTAACTACAAACAAACAAACAGACGGAGATTTGGCTAATGTTAATATCACGCTTATCTGCAACAGAATATCGGTTTAATTTTCTGAATAGGTGTCTGGT
>NW_013922765.1:0-211 GCF_000517525.1 Limulus polyphemus | reverse complement strand
TCCATACTCCTCTTTTGCGTTATTTGGTACAACAACTCCAGGAACACCTAGGTGTAACTCTAGTTACCGAATTTATAACCACCATACTCATCTATAGCCTTACTTGGTTGAAGTACTCCATAAATACCTAGGTATAACTATAGTTATGGAGTTTATAACCACCATACTCATCTTTAGCGTTATTTAGTACGACAACTCTACGAACACCTAT
>NW_013922764.1:0-210 GCF_000517525.1 Limulus polyphemus | reverse complement strand
AACCGTCACTTTATAACGCCCCCACGGCTGAAAGGGCGATCATGTTTGGTGTGACGGGGATTCGAACCCGCAGATTGCGAGTCGAGCGCCCTAACCACCTGGCCATGCCGGGCCCGTATATGAAAGGAAACTAATAAACATATTGTTGAAGACAGCTGTTGGTCACACGGCAGAACAGTATTTCTCGCGAACGTAAAAACAATAGTATAT
>NW_013922763.1:0-211 GCF_000517525.1 Limulus polyphemus | reverse complement strand
AATCAGAAGTTTTATTTACCATGTATATGTATAACGTTGAGAATATTTAATAAGAAGTTTTATTTATTTTGTATATATATATCGATGTAAATGTTTAATCAGAAGTTTTTATTTACCATATATATCTCGTAGTGAATTTTTAATCAGAAGTTTTATTTACCATGTATATGTATAACGTTGAGAATATTTAATAAGAAGTTTTATTTATTTT
>NW_013922762.1:0-413 GCF_000517525.1 Limulus polyphemus | reverse complement strand
GCATACTAGACAGTTCTAAAGTACTAAATAGTAACAGTTTTATTAGAAACAAAGTGTACTAGACAGTTCTGAAACTAAAAATAGTAACAGTTTTATTAGAAACAAAAGTGTACTAGACAGTTCTGAAACTAAAAATAATAACAGTTTTATTAGAAACAAGTGTACTAGACAGTTCTGAAACTAAAAATAATAACAGTTTTATTAGAAACAAGTGTACTAGAAATTTCTGAAACTAAAAATAGCAACAATTTTATTAGAAACAAAGTGTGCTAGACAGTTCTGAAAGTACAAATAGTAACAGTTTTATTAGAAACAGTGTACTAGACAGTTCTGAAACTAAAAATAGTAAAAGTTTTATTAGAAACAAAAGTGTACTAGACAGTTCTGAAAGTACAAATAGTAACAGTTTTATT
>NW_013922761.1:0-210 GCF_000517525.1 Limulus polyphemus | reverse complement strand
AGAATCCGTTGAACAGATATCGGGCTCGTCCCACCAACTTTGGCCACTTCTGCAGTCGTTAATCTGGGATCCATCTCGATGCTCCTCTTGACAGCCCTTTTTGTCCTTTCTGATGAACCAGGACGACCCGGACGCTGCTCAGTTATTTCCTTGCCATGTTTTCTGAACTGCACGATGATTCTGTTGACTGTCGAAAGCGGGATTCCCAAA
>NW_013922760.1:0-229 GCF_000517525.1 Limulus polyphemus | reverse complement strand
AAATATACTGTGTACTGTCCATAAGAAGACCCAAGATTTAACAATACTGTGTACTGTCAATAAGAAGACAGAAGATTTAACGATACTGTGTACTTTCAATAAGAAGACACAAGATTTAACGATACTGTGTACTGTCAATAAAAAGACCCAAGATTTAACAATACTGTGTACTGTCAATAAGAAGACACAAGATTTAACGATACTGTTAACTGTCAGTAAGAAGACACAA
>NW_013922759.1:0-209 GCF_000517525.1 Limulus polyphemus | reverse complement strand
TTGGAATATTGAAGTAGGTCTACACCATGTAATTTGTTTGTTGATAGTGTTGGTCTGTTGAAGTAGATCTATACCATGTACTTTGTTTTTGGAATGTTGATCTATTGAAATAAGTCAACATCCTATATTTTGTTTTTTGAACGTGTTGGAATATTGAAGTTAGTCTACACCATGTAATTTTTTTTTTTAAGTGGTGGCCTATTGAAGCA
>NW_013922758.1:0-233 GCF_000517525.1 Limulus polyphemus | reverse complement strand
TGTTTGTCTTGTCTCAGTGTCATTCTGAACCACCAGTTTCTAGGTGTTTGTCTTGTCTCAATGTCGTACTGAACCACCAGTTTCTAGATGTTTGTCTTGTCTCAATGTCGTACTGAACCACCAGTTTCTAGATGTTAGTTGTGTCTCAATGTCATACTGAACCACCAGTTTCTAAATGTTTGTCTTGTCTCAGTGTCATTCTGAACCACCAGTTTCTAGATGATAGTTGTGTC
>NW_013922757.1:0-210 GCF_000517525.1 Limulus polyphemus | reverse complement strand
GCAAAATACCATTATTATTATATGTTTTTATTTATATGAAGTAGGCTTACGTGATTTGCATATAGTTTAATTTTCATAGCTAGATATGTTACAAAAAAATGACGCAAAATACCATTGAAACTAATTTGCTCACCCACCCCACGTTCCAAAAAAAATTCTAGTCGTCTGTTATTTATTTTTCCTTTTTACATATCAAAGATTCATTTATTT
>NW_013922756.1:0-210 GCF_000517525.1 Limulus polyphemus | reverse complement strand
AAAATAATATTAGTAATAGCTAAATTCACCGGTAATTCTCAATAAAGCAATCTATTTCTATATTGGGCATGCACAAAATTTCTCGCGCCAATTTGGTAGTGCATTATGGTTAAAATTAAAATACATCGAAATTTACACAAAGTTAATAATAGTTTAATATAACAATTTTAGTTGCATTTAAATTTTTATAACTTCTTGTTTAAATTTATT
>NW_013922755.1:0-209 GCF_000517525.1 Limulus polyphemus | reverse complement strand
CCAGAAAACCTGTAATTTTGAAATTTAACTCACATACAGTACTCTTTATTATGTGATCGTTTTTATAAGATCATTTTATTTGAAATTATCTAAGTAAAAAAAAATTAATAGTATTTAATTTATACCCAGACTTTCAGCCAAAACTGAAATATGAATCTGCTACAAATGCCACAGAAAAACATCTGTAAAGCCCCTGAAATTTACTCTGG
>NW_013922754.1:0-211 GCF_000517525.1 Limulus polyphemus | reverse complement strand
GTTCTTTGGACGAATTATACCATAAGGTGTGTAGTTGTGGTTCTTTGGACGAATTATACCATAAGGTGTGTAGTTGTGGTTATTTGGACAAATTATACCATAAGGTGTGTAGTTGTGGTTATTTGGACAAATTATACCATAAGGTGTGTAGTTGTGGTTCTTTGGACGAATTATACCATAAGGTGTGTAGTTGTGGTTCTTTGGACGAATT
>NW_013922753.1:0-209 GCF_000517525.1 Limulus polyphemus | reverse complement strand
GTTAAATATTGTGTCTTTTTATTGAGAGTACACAGTATCGTTAAATCTTGTGTCTTCTTATTGACAGTACACAGTATCGTTAAATCTTGTGTCTTCTTATTGACAGTACACAGTATCGTTAATTCTTGTGTCTTTTTATTGATAGTACACAGTATTGTTAAATCGTGTGTCTTTTTATTGATAGTACACAGTATTGTTAAATCGTGTGT
>NW_013922752.1:0-210 GCF_000517525.1 Limulus polyphemus | reverse complement strand
AGTGGTTTATCTCTGCAACCTAGTTTGATACGTGAATCTACATTTAACGGTTCATTTCAGTCCATTTAGGTTCACTTTATTTACTCTTTTGATACAGTGGTTTATATCTGCAACTTGTTTGATACGTGAATCTACATTTAACGGTTCATTTCAGTCCATTTAGGTTCACTTTATTTACTCTTTTGATACAGTGGTTTATATCTGCAACTT
>NW_013922751.1:0-210 GCF_000517525.1 Limulus polyphemus | reverse complement strand
GACAGTACACAGTATCGTTAAATCCTGTGTCTTCTTATTGATAGTACACACTATCGTTAAATCTTGTGTCTTTTATAGATAGTACACAGTACTTGCTAAATCTTGTGTCTTCTTATTGACAGTACACAGTATTGTTAAATCTTGTGTCTTATTATTGAAAGTACACAGTATCGTTAAATCTTGTGTCTTCTTATTGACAGTACACAGTAT
>NW_013922750.1:0-211 GCF_000517525.1 Limulus polyphemus | reverse complement strand
TTAAAGTTTTTCTTCATTACCCTTTCAAGCCGTCTCCAGCCATTATTTTATCCTAGTATGTCTTTCAAAGATTTTGACATATGTCATTCATTTAATGCCTGGACACAGCATACAGGCGACACAGTTATCTCTAAAGTATACTATATATATTTCGATGACGAGGAACCCACTTTGAGACTAATAATGGCTGGAGACGGCTTAAATGGGTACT
>NW_013922749.1:0-210 GCF_000517525.1 Limulus polyphemus | reverse complement strand
ACACCATCCAGAAAGTGGCCTGCAACAAGTTGCACCCTTACTGTGGTAAGAAAAGTGCAGCAACTTGAAACAGGTAAGAATCCATTATATGAAAAGTGGCAAAAATCATCCACATGACTAGTATGCATCATAATAAAAATGGATCTTTCCCTAGAAAAAAAAACAGTCAATAAGGTATGGGTTCATGAAGATAAGGCTTCCAGTCATACC
>NW_013922748.1:0-210 GCF_000517525.1 Limulus polyphemus | reverse complement strand
AAATTAAAACAACGACAATAGAAACTGATAGATAAATAAATAAATAACCAAACTACATGTAGGCTTAAATAATTTAGAATGACTAATACCAGAGAAACAATGTACAAGATACGATAGGTAAAATAAATTAAAAGAACGACAATAGAAACTGATAGATAAATAAATAAATAACCAAACTACATGTAGGCTTAAATAATTTAGAATGATAAT
>NW_013922747.1:0-211 GCF_000517525.1 Limulus polyphemus | reverse complement strand
AGTAAGTAAGAAAATTCAAGATTTATTATCTAAATGTGTTTCTAAATAACTAAAAGATTCAGACAAGCCTGTATGGGTTGGAAACTACCTGTGTAAGTTTTTGAACAACGTCATGGCATTCAGAAAATTGTCTCAGCAGGAAAACCGTACATTGTGGAAACCGTCCATAAGTATCTCCTATCGACATAAATCTACTTGAAACATTTAAACT
>NW_013922746.1:0-207 GCF_000517525.1 Limulus polyphemus | reverse complement strand
AGATTTTAACGATACTGTGTACTGTCAACTAAGAAGACACTAGATTTAACGATACTGTGTACTGTCAATAATAAGACACAATATTCAACGATAATGTGTACTGTCAGTAAGAAAACAACAAGATTCTAACAATAATGTGTCCTGTCAATAAGAAGACACAAGATTTAACGATACTGTGTACTGTCAATAAGAAGACACAAGATTTAA
>NW_013922745.1:0-211 GCF_000517525.1 Limulus polyphemus | reverse complement strand
GTCACTACCTATAATAGAGGAAGTAAACTGCAAGATGTTGATCATTTGGTTTTACTGAGCATCTTTGATATATCTTTGTCACTACCTATAATAGAGGAAGTAAACTACAAGATGTTGATCATTTAGTCTTATCGAGCATCTTTGATATATCTTTGTCACTACCTATAATAGAGGAAGTAAACTATAAGATGTTGATCAATTGGTTTAACCG
>NW_013922744.1:0-211 GCF_000517525.1 Limulus polyphemus | reverse complement strand
ATATCGCTAACAAAAAGGTCCACAACAGATATTGTTAATACAAAAAACTAAATAAATTACTGATATTAAAGGGGGAAAAACAGCTGTGACAGATATCGCTAACAAAAAGGTCCACAACAGCTATTGTTTATACAAAAAACTAAATAAATTACTGATATTAAAGGGGAAAAAACAGCTGTGACAGATATCGCTAACAAAATAGGTCTACAAC
>NW_013922743.1:0-210 GCF_000517525.1 Limulus polyphemus | reverse complement strand
AAATCTTGTGTCTTCTTATTGACAGTACACAGTATCTTTAAATCTTGTGTCTTCTTATTGACAGTACACAATATCGTTAAATCTTGTGTTATCTTATTAACAGTACACAGTATCTTTAAATCTTGTTTCTTCTTATTGACAGTACACAGTATCGTTAAATCTTGTGTCTTCTTATTGAAAGTACACAGTATCGTTAAATATTGTGTCTTC
>NW_013922742.1:0-211 GCF_000517525.1 Limulus polyphemus | reverse complement strand
ATCCATTACTGTTTAAACACTGTCCATCCATCCATTACGGTTTAAACACTCTGTCCATCCATCCATTACGGTTTAAACACTGTCCATCCATCCATTACGGTTTAAACACACTGTCCATACATCCATTACTGTTTAAACACTGTCCATCCATCCATTACGGTTTAAACACTCTGTCCATCCATCCATTACTGTTAAAACACTCTGTCCATCC
>NW_013922741.1:0-230 GCF_000517525.1 Limulus polyphemus | reverse complement strand
TGAAAAACACTGCATAAATTTAAAGGATCCCCAGGGTACTGTGACATATAAAATGTTCCCTGAGTTCTGTAGGTAAATGCAGAAGTAGAAATATATAATAAAATTATCAAAAGAAATACAAGTTAGGAGAGCAAGATGTGGGTCCTCAAGACCACAACTTGTAGTTAGGAGAGCAAGATGTGGGTGCTCAAGACCACAACTTGTAGTTAGGAGAGCAAGATGTGGGTGCA
>NW_013922740.1:0-490 GCF_000517525.1 Limulus polyphemus | reverse complement strand
CCCGTGAATGCTGGAGAAGACTCCATGTAATCGAACAAGTTGATTATTGTGCTAAGATTTCATTTATGTACCAATATCTATAGTTGCGTATGTGTATTGTCTTACACGTTACTTGGCTCTTATATTCTTCTTCACAGCCTTACTATGCCTTTTGTCCTTTATGCTTTTTGTATTGATTTATTATGAAACAGTGTTTAGTTGCTAATGATTTAGGTTTGTTTGTTTGAACTTAAGCACAAAGCTAGACAATGGGCTATCTGTGCTCTGCCCACCACAGATATCGAAACCCGGTTCCTAGCGTTGTAAGTCCGCACACATACCGCTGTGCCACTGGGGGACTAAATCATTGGTTTGTTTGTTTGAACTTAAGCACAAAGCTAGACAATGGGCTATCTGTGCTCTGCCCACCACGGATATCGAAACCCGGTTCCTAGCGTTGTAAGTCCGCACCACATACCGCTGTGCCACTGGGGGACTAAATCATTGGTTT
>NW_013922739.1:0-210 GCF_000517525.1 Limulus polyphemus | reverse complement strand
GTAGCCGTGTCTAGAACTACAAAGATGTATCCATGCCTAGAACTAGTAAGATGTAGCCATGTCTAGAATTACTAAGATGTAGCCATGTCTAGAACTACTAAGATGTAGCCGTGTCTAGAACTACAAAGTGGTAGCCATGTCTAGAACTACAAAGTGGTAGCCATGCCTAGAACTACAAAGATGTATCCATGCCTAGAACTAGTAAGATGT
>NW_013922738.1:0-210 GCF_000517525.1 Limulus polyphemus | reverse complement strand
CACGTGCATTACACTCCAGAAGAGACAAAGCAACGTTCACACGTTGGAAACGACAATCATCGTATAATTCGTGAGGAACCCAAACACCTTCTTTAGGAGTTTTTCCCATATTCCTTAAATGTTTACGTATTGTCTCATAAGAGACACGCAATTTTCAGGGCCCATTTCACGAGTGCGTTGCCTTGGGTTAGACTCAAGAAGAGTCTTCAG
>NW_013922737.1:0-210 GCF_000517525.1 Limulus polyphemus | reverse complement strand
CAGACTTCTCTCAAGCTATGGACGTTGATCTTCTTCTGTGCTTTAATTAAGTCTTCAATATCTGTGAGGTTTTCTTTAACGTTCCCTAGAGGTAAATTAAACGAGTTTGCAGCCAGAACGAACACCTAACTTCAAGTTTACTCAGACTATTCAGAAACAACCCTCTTCTACTTACTTCAGAGATACTCACATGAGAAAGGCCGTAACAAG
>NW_013922736.1:0-211 GCF_000517525.1 Limulus polyphemus | reverse complement strand
TACAATATGTAGAGTATTTACTACACCAGGAATAGGGTACACCATGTATAGTATTTACTGGACCAGGGAAAGGGTACAGTATTTAGAGTATTTACTGCACCAGGGACAGGTACAATATTTAGAGTATTTAGTACACCAGGGATAGGGTACACTATGTAGAGTATTTACTGAACAAGGAATAGGGTACAGTATGTAGAGTATTTACTAAACC
>NW_013922735.1:0-211 GCF_000517525.1 Limulus polyphemus | reverse complement strand
GGATTTCATCACATAAACTTTTAGTACCTTAAGCATGTAAACGAGTGCAGGATTTCATCACATAAACGTTTAGTACCTTAATCATGTAAACGAGTGCAGGATTTTATCACATAAACATTTAGTACCTTAAGCATGTAAACGAGTGCAGCATTTCATCACATAAACCTTTAGTACCTTAAGCATGTAAACGAGTGCAGGATTTCATCACATA
>NW_013922734.1:0-313 GCF_000517525.1 Limulus polyphemus | reverse complement strand
CTAGGGTTTGCATATGTTCTGATTAGTGGTAACAGATGCACCAATAAAAACTGTGTACACAGGCTTCCCATTGACTCTAATTCAGATTTCCTGTTGACAGTGCTGGCTAGCCTATGGCTGATCTTGCCAATACGAAGCTGATGTAAGATACATGAAAAAATTCAATGCAGAAAGTAAAGAACTTCCACTGACAGTGACTGTATCACGTGAATTGTAAGAACTTCCACCATTATATCCAGCAGAGGAAAAAAAACGAGAGAAAAAGGATATACGGCACATATAGTGTCAATTTCTATGCACGGACAGAATTTTT
>NW_013922733.1:0-210 GCF_000517525.1 Limulus polyphemus | reverse complement strand
ATGTAAACGTCTAGGTATGTAGATGTCTAGGTATGCTCTCTAAGTGAGTATATCTGAAAGTTATTGAAAATTTTAGTGAACTAAGCAGTTGACCTTTCTGAAAGCTAAGAGAAAGAGAGAGAGAAAAAAAACATAGTACTTTTCCAATTGCCAATCAGCACCACGTATGAGTTTACGACAAACTCATCATATCAGTATAGCACACCTGTA
>NW_013922732.1:0-213 GCF_000517525.1 Limulus polyphemus | reverse complement strand
TGTTTGTTTGTAATTAAGCACAAAGCTACACAATGGGCTATCTGTGCTCTGCCCACCACAGGTATCGAAACCCGGATTCTAGCGTTGTAAGTCCGCAGACATGCAGCTGTGCCACTGGGGGGGGGGGGCTATAGGTTCTTAGTATCTCAAATTGCGATACATAAATAGCAACTGGAAATATCATTAAATTCCGAAATGTGTTACAAGGTGGCG
>NW_013922731.1:0-212 GCF_000517525.1 Limulus polyphemus | reverse complement strand
GCACAACTAACAAAGGAACTCTTATATGTAGGACATATAAATGAAGGGAAGGTGCCAGACAATGGAACATGAATTAAAAATGCAATGGCCAAAGAGACAAACAAGCAATCAAAAATGAAAAATGTAGCAATACAAATATTCCATGTGATACTAAAGTCACAGGAGTAACACCTCCTCCCCCCCCCAAAAAAAAGGACCAGTGGAGAAAAAGA
>NW_013922730.1:0-211 GCF_000517525.1 Limulus polyphemus | reverse complement strand
GGGGGGGGCACTGGAGTATGTTAAAGCTCTTTAGTTTTAGGAGGTATCTTACTACCAAAAGAATTATTTTACAGTGCAAGGCCAACCACTGCTACTTAAGTTATTAATTGTTGTTGACTGTAAAGGAAAGAAATAAAACAGACAACGTTACCAATTATAATTAATACAAGTTGTAAAATGATGCGCATAGAATGGAGAGAAATTCACAGAT
>NW_013922729.1:0-209 GCF_000517525.1 Limulus polyphemus | reverse complement strand
GTATATACCGATACTGTATAATCAATTTGTATATACCGATACTGTATAATCGATTTGTATATACCGATACTGTATAATCAATTTGTATATACCGATACTGTATAATCGATATGTATATACCGATACTGCGTAATCGATTTGTATATACCGATACTGCGTAATCGATTTGTATATATCGATACTGCATAATCAATTTTCTTAGAATATAT
>NW_013922728.1:0-210 GCF_000517525.1 Limulus polyphemus | reverse complement strand
CAGGGATTTGAACCCGCGACCCTCAGATTACGAGTCGAGTGCCTTAACCACCTGGCCATGCCGGGCCATTAAGACGATGCCTTGCTTTCAAGAAACAGGGATGTATCCAGATTTTAGAGATAGATTAAAAACTGAGGTTAGGTGTTCGAACAATCTCTGAGTGCCTTCCTTGAGGAGGATGGCTTGAATGCCATCTTCTCCCGGAGCTTT
>NW_013922727.1:0-210 GCF_000517525.1 Limulus polyphemus | reverse complement strand
ATAACACATTGAGATGTAGTTAAACTGTAGAAACTTGATCTGGGTAAAACATAACACATTGAGATGTAGTTAAACTGTAGAAACTTGATCTGGGTAAAACATAACACATTGAGATGTAGTTAAACTGTAGAAACTTGATCTGGGTAAAACATCACACACTGAGATGTAGTTAAACTACAGACACTTGATCTAGGGTAAAACATCACACAC
>NW_013922726.1:0-211 GCF_000517525.1 Limulus polyphemus | reverse complement strand
TTGTGCCAAGTAAAGCTAAACGATGAGTATGGTGGTTATAAGTTCGGTAACTAGAGTTACACTTAGGTATTCGTGGAGTTGTTGTACCAAATAACGCTACAGATGAGTATGGTGGTTACACATTCGGTAACTAGAGTTACACCTAGGTATTCATGGAGTAGTTGAACCAAGTAAGGCTAAAGATGAGTTTGGTGGTTATAAATGGTGTAAC
>NW_013922725.1:0-302 GCF_000517525.1 Limulus polyphemus | reverse complement strand
TCAACAGTCATTCAACAGTATTAAAATTATAGTTCTTGTACGTGACCCTCATGTCGTATCTACATAAACATTTAACAGTATTAAAATTATATACATAAACATTCAACAGCATTAAAATTATAGTTCTTGTACCTGACCCTCATGTCGTATCTACACTAAGCATTCAACAGTATTAAAATTATAGTTCTTTACCTGACCCTCATGTCGTATCTACATAAACGTTCAACAGCATTAAAATTATAGTTCTTTACCTGACTCTCATGTCGTATCTACATAAACATTCAACAGTATTAAAATTATAG
>NW_013922724.1:0-211 GCF_000517525.1 Limulus polyphemus | reverse complement strand
ACTGTGTTCTGTCCCTAAGAAGACACAAGATTTAACAATACTGTGTACTCTCAATAAGAAGACGCAAGATTTAACGATACTGTGTACTGTCAATAAAAAGACACAAGATTTAACAATACTGTGTACTGTCAATAAGAAGACACAAGATTTAACGATACTGTGTACTGTCAATAATAAGACACAAGATTTAACTATACTGTGTACTGTCCCT
>NW_013922723.1:0-210 GCF_000517525.1 Limulus polyphemus | reverse complement strand
GGCTGGTTGGTGTTTTATTATACATGGATAGTGACTGGTAGATGTTTTATTATAGATGGATTGTGACTGGTAGGTGTTTTATACAGTACACAGTATCGTTAAATCTTGTGTTTTCTTATTGACAGTACACAGTATCATTAAATCTTGTGTCTTCTTATTGACAGTACACAGTATCGTTAAATCCAGTGTCTTCTTATTGACAGTACACAG
>NW_013922722.1:0-208 GCF_000517525.1 Limulus polyphemus | reverse complement strand
GAACACAGTTTCTACCTAACAACTAGGTGTAATGAACAAACATTAAATCAACGAACATAGTTTCCACCTAACAATAAGACTTAATAAAAATAAATAGATAAATGAATACAGTTTCCACCCATCAAATAGATGTAATAAAACAAAAACGAAAACAATAAACACAGTTTCTACCTAATAACTAGATGTAATGAACAAAAATTAAATCAAT
>NW_013922721.1:0-211 GCF_000517525.1 Limulus polyphemus | reverse complement strand
TTACGTGACCACTGTGGCGCCCTCTAGTTTCTAGAACTATCTTGTTCTTTCGGGAATGCTCTAGTAATTGCTCGATGTAGGGTGGGCTGGTATATATAAAGGAGGGGAATGTGAGGTGGGTAGATAGATAGTGAGTAATTGATCTGCGATCGGAGTATTATTGACGTTCGTTGCTATAGCGTTTGTTTAGCGCGATTGTTGAAGTTCAGTG
>NW_013922720.1:0-209 GCF_000517525.1 Limulus polyphemus | reverse complement strand
CACCATTCTCATCTTTAGCCTTACTTGGTACAACTACTCCATGAACACTTAGGTGTAACTCTAGTTACCGAATTTATAACCACCATATTCATTCTTTAGCCTTTACTTGGTACAACTACTCCACGAATACCTAGGTGTAACTCTAGTTACCGAATTTATAACCACCATATTCATCTTTAGCCTTACTTGGTACAACTACTCCATAAACA
>NW_013922719.1:0-211 GCF_000517525.1 Limulus polyphemus | reverse complement strand
GCATCTTCATACAAAATTACTAACTTTCTTAGTATTTACTTATTACGATTTTTGTGGTCGTCTTTTATGTTTTACTCTTTTATTAGTTTACCTTAAAGGCGTAGGTGTACTGCAGTGAAGCTTTTGGTTACTGATTGTTTCTCGATTTCTTGTTACCAGAGGATCATGAATTGATAGTTCTTCACGAAAATTGTTATGTAGGTACATTTTA
>NW_013922718.1:0-210 GCF_000517525.1 Limulus polyphemus | reverse complement strand
ATGGTCTGTGACCGCAATGGTGTTTGTAACGAGGAGTACCCGTACTTTATGAAAAGAGCTGCTAGATGACATGGTATGTGACTACAATGGTGTTTGTAACGAGGAGTACGCGTACTTTATAAAAAGAGCTACTAGATGACATGGTCTGTGACTGCAATGGTGTTTGTAACGAGGAGTACGCGTACTTTATGAAAAGAGCTACTAGATGAC
>NW_013922717.1:0-211 GCF_000517525.1 Limulus polyphemus | reverse complement strand
CACCAATTAATATGATCAGCTGTAATATCGACGTTAGTTTGATTTGAAATTTTGTGTGTGACTCATATCTTAAAAGAGACACTAGAGTGCAGGCCTAAACACCAATTAATATGATCAGCTGCAATATCGACGTTAGTTTGATTTGAAATTTTGTGTGTGACTCACATGTTTATAGAGACACTGCAACTATCTAATTCATAAATCAACAAGC
>NW_013922716.1:0-213 GCF_000517525.1 Limulus polyphemus | reverse complement strand
ACAGGAACAGCAAAAGAAACAAGAAAAACGAGAAAACAAACAAGAAGAACGAGAAAAGAAACAAGAAGAGAGATTACAACAGTTGTTGGAGGAAAAAAAAGAAACAAGAAGTACGAGAAAAGAAACAAGAAGAACGACAAAACAAACAAGAAGCGAGATTACAGCAGTTGTTGGAGGAAAAAAGAAAAGAAACAAGTAGAAAAAGAAAATAAA
>NW_013922715.1:0-211 GCF_000517525.1 Limulus polyphemus | reverse complement strand
ATTGGGGCCATTATAAACCACAGGAAACCTTCAGTAAATACCTAGATTGGGGCCATTATAAACCACAGGAAACCTTCAGTAAATACCTAGATTAAGGCTGTTATAAACCACGGGTAACCTTCAGTAAAGACCTAGATTGGGGCCATTATAAACCACAGGAAACCTTAAGTAAAGATATAGATTGGGGCCATTATAAACCACAGGTAACCTT
>NW_013922714.1:0-210 GCF_000517525.1 Limulus polyphemus | reverse complement strand
GTTAAATTCTTGTGTCTTCTTATTGACAGTACACAGTATCGTTAAATCTTGTGTCTTTCTTATTGACAGTAACACAGTGTCGTTAAATCTTGTGTCTTCTTATTGATAGTACACAGTATCGTTAAATCTTTTGTCATCTTATTGAGAGTACACAATATTGCTAAATCGTGTGTCTTCTTATTGAGAGTACACAGTATTGTTAAATCTTGT
>NW_013922713.1:0-212 GCF_000517525.1 Limulus polyphemus | reverse complement strand
AAATATACATATATATATATATATATATATATATTGATTAAAAGGAGTACGATGCTAAAACAATTATACAATAAATAGTATATTAACTCTTTCAACCTGGGCTCGGTCCATGGGACCGACCTCGTAACCATGTTGTCCTTATAGTTTTCATGCTATAACTTTTAAATTAGTAAGCAAATGTTAACAAAATATGGCATTTTATCAGTAAACAT
>NW_013922712.1:0-211 GCF_000517525.1 Limulus polyphemus | reverse complement strand
GAAGATACCCCTCTGTTTGGACACAGCTAGGAGAGCGACTGGTGATCCTGTTTGTTCGTGTGGTTTCACGTTATTTTTGGTTGAAGATACCTCTCTGGTTGGACACAGCTAGGAGAGCATCTAGGGATCCTATTTGGTCGTTTGGTTTCATGTTACTGTTGGTTGAAGATACCCCTCTGTTTGGACACAGCTGGGAGAGCGTCTGGTGATC
>NW_013922711.1:0-211 GCF_000517525.1 Limulus polyphemus | reverse complement strand
GACTGGTTGCTTATATATATACATATATATATATTTATTTAACCCGTGATTCTGTCGCTTAGAACTATTCTAGTCAGGTTACTTTTTTTGTTAATTCATTTGACCTAAAAACTAGGGGACCTTACTATAGTGAATGGCGATAATTCACTTGGCATAAAAACTAAGGGACCTTACTATAGTGAATGGCGATAATTCATTTGACCTAAAAAAC
>NW_013922710.1:0-211 GCF_000517525.1 Limulus polyphemus | reverse complement strand
GTGTACTGTCAATAAGAAGACAGAAGATTTAACGATACTGTGTACTGACAATAAGAAGACACAAGATTTAAACGATACTGTGTACTTTCAATAAGAAGACACAATATTCAACGATAATGTGTACTGTCAATAAGAAGACACAAGTATTTAACTATACTGTGTACTGTACAATAAGAAGACACAAGTTTTTACAATACTGTGTACTCTCAAT
>NW_013922709.1:0-211 GCF_000517525.1 Limulus polyphemus | reverse complement strand
AAGAGATGGATAGTGGTTGGTAGGTCTATTAATACAGATGGATAGTGGCTGGTAGGTCTTTCATTATATATAGATAGTGGCTGGTAGGTCTTTTAATAGAGATGGATATAGGCTGGTATGTCTTTCATTATAAATGGATAGTGGCTGGTAGGTCTTTTAATATAGATAGATGGTAACTGGTAGGTCTTTTACTATAGATGGATAGTGGTTG
>NW_013922708.1:0-211 GCF_000517525.1 Limulus polyphemus | reverse complement strand
ACACTCTCGGTCACCGTATTACAGTTCCTTCAGATATTCCGTATTTATCATCAGTTCTCTGCTGTACACTCTCGGTCACCGTATTACAGTTCCTTCAGATATTCCGTATTTATTATCAGTTCCCTGCTGTACACTCTCGGTCACCGTATTACAGTTCCTTCAGATATTCCGTATTTATCATCAGTTCCCTGCTGTACACTCTCGGTCACCG
>NW_013922707.1:0-211 GCF_000517525.1 Limulus polyphemus | reverse complement strand
ATAATCAACACAGATTATCCTCATGCTTAATACTGTACTCCATAAAAAACAGTTAACACTGATCCTCCTCATGTTTCATATTTCACAACATTAAACAATAATTAACACAGATTATCCTCATACTTAATACTGTACTCCATAAAAAACAGTTAACACTGGTCCTCCTAATGCTTCATATTTCACAACATCAAACAATAATCAACACAGATTA
>NW_013922706.1:0-211 GCF_000517525.1 Limulus polyphemus | reverse complement strand
ACCTAGGTGTTCATGGAGTAGTTTTACCATGTAAGGCTAAAAATGAGTATGGTGGTTATAAATTCTGTAACTAGAGTTACAACTAGGTGTTCATGGAGTAAATGTACCAAGTAAGGCTAAAGATGAATATGGTGGTTATAAATTATGCAACTAGAATTACACCTAATTGTTCATGAAGTAATTGTACCAAGTAAAGCTAAAGATGAATATG
>NW_013922705.1:0-211 GCF_000517525.1 Limulus polyphemus | reverse complement strand
ATATATATACCTTGTACTTAATGGTACTTAAACAAAAAGGATATGAATCTACTTTGCCATCAAGACCTTTCAGAAACAGACGTGTTACAATTCGTATCCCAGCCGTGTAATAGGTGAGAATTCATGAACACAAACATCAAGGGCAACAATCACCCAAGGCAACAGTACTCAGAATAACCCAAAAAAGGACCTCCGTCTGGTAAAGCTAAAC
>NW_013922704.1:0-211 GCF_000517525.1 Limulus polyphemus | reverse complement strand
ACTGTCAATAAGAAGACACACGATTTAGCAATACCGTTTACTGTCAAAAGAAAGACACAAGATTTAACGATACTGTGTACTGTCAATAAGAAGACACAAGATTTAACGATACTGTGTACTGTCAATAAGAAGGCACTAGATTTAACGATACTGTGTAATGTCAATCAGAAGACACAAGTTTTAACGATACTGTGTAATGTCAATAAGAAGA
>NW_013922703.1:0-212 GCF_000517525.1 Limulus polyphemus | reverse complement strand
AAAGAGAAAGGAGAAGTGACTAAAGTTAAATTTAAAGGTAAAGGTGAAACTAAATACAGTTATTCTACAGTTAAAGGGGTAGTATGTGGACTGGTTTTGGTTTATGACAGTGTTGGATCGGAGGTAAGTAGTTTGTGAACTGGTTTTTGGTGTATGACAGTGTTGTATAGGAGGTAAGTAGTATTTGGACTGGTTTGGTGTATGACAGTGTT
>NW_013922702.1:0-211 GCF_000517525.1 Limulus polyphemus | reverse complement strand
AAAACGTTTTATGGATATTATTAGGTGCATAGACAAGTGGGCAACGTTTTATGGATATTATTAGGCATGTGGACAAGTGGACAGCGTTTTATGGATATTATTAGGCATGTGGACAAGTGGACAACGTTTTATGGATATTATTAGGCATGTGGACAAGTGGACAACGTTTTATGGATATTATTAGGTGCATAGACAAGTGGAAAACGTTTTA
>NW_013922701.1:0-211 GCF_000517525.1 Limulus polyphemus | reverse complement strand
CAATACTGTGTACTGTCAATAAGAAGACACGAGATATAACTATACTGTGTACTGTCAATAAGAAGAATAATATTTAACAATACTGTGTACTCTCAAAAAGAAGACATACGATTTAGCAATACTGTGTACTATCTATAAAAGGACACAAGATTTAACGATACTGTGTACTTTGAATAAGAAGACACAAGATTTAACGATACTGTGTACTGTC
>NW_013922700.1:0-211 GCF_000517525.1 Limulus polyphemus | reverse complement strand
CAGTAGCCGAGAGTAACTCAGTTTTACTCTTGATTAGGTAATACCTTATACAGGAGCCCTGAGTAACTCAGCTTTACTCTTGATTAGGTAATATCTTATACAGTAGCCCTGAGTAACTCAGTTTTACTCTTGATTAGGTAATATCTTATACAGTAGCCTCAAGTAACTCAGTTTTATTCTTGATTAGGTAATATCTTATACAGTAGCCCCC
>NW_013922699.1:0-211 GCF_000517525.1 Limulus polyphemus | reverse complement strand
AATAATGTACACTTACTGCACAACAATAAAATGTACATTCTAGAAACGTTAATAATGTACACTTACGGCACAATAATAAAATGTACATTCTAGAAACGTTAATAACCAATCAGCCAAGAGCGTGGAATCGTGGAGGGCGGCAGCTCTTTCGCAAGCTTAGAGCTACGCCAGAAGCGCGTAGAAACGGAACTGGCCGATTTGAAATTCCAGC
>NW_013922698.1:0-210 GCF_000517525.1 Limulus polyphemus | reverse complement strand
TCTTTTGACAGTACACAGTATCGTTAAATCTTGTGTCTTCTTATTGACAGTACACAGTATTAGTTAAATCTTGTGTCTTTTATTGACAGTACACAGTATCGTTAAATCTTGTGTCTTCTTATTGACAGGACACATTATTGTTAAATCTTGTGTTTTCTTACTGACAGTACACATTATCGTCGAATATTGTCTCTTCTTATTGACAGTACA
>NW_013922697.1:0-211 GCF_000517525.1 Limulus polyphemus | reverse complement strand
ATTGACTAATGATTAGACTAACAATGTTTGTTACTGGCTAATGGTTAGATGAACGATGTTTGTTATTGGCTAATGGTTAACTGAACAATGTTTGGTATTGACTAATGGTTAGATGAACAATGTTAGGTATTGGCTAATGGTAGGATGAACAATGTTTGTTATTGGCTAATGGTTAGTAGAACAATGTTTGGTATTGGCTAATGGTTAGATG
>NW_013922696.1:0-211 GCF_000517525.1 Limulus polyphemus | reverse complement strand
CATTCATTAACTTAGAAATGAAATTACTACCTCTATCTGTTAATAGATATTGGGGTATACCATGTCTAGCTACTATGTGATTTACGAAAGCTTTAGCTATCGCTTCTGCTTTCTGATCAGGCAAGCATACAGCCTCCGGAAACCCAGTCAAGTAGTCTGCCACTACTAACACCTACTAACACGTATTTGTTTCCTGCATAGGATGTAGGCA
>NW_013922695.1:0-211 GCF_000517525.1 Limulus polyphemus | reverse complement strand
GAGTTAATAATCACATTGTCTGCAGAATAAAGTCAAGAGTTGGTCATACATAGAACGATACTAGCTATAGGGTCCTATTTAATCCAATCGGTCTTAAACAAACACATGTAGATATGTTGTGAATATATGAGTTCATTACCAAACTGGCTACAGACTAAAGTCAACAGTGGGTCATAGAACGATACCAGCTATTGGGTCCTATTTAATACAG
>NW_013922694.1:0-211 GCF_000517525.1 Limulus polyphemus | reverse complement strand
GCACAGAAGGAGACAGAGGTTAGAGAGACTGAAGATAACATGAATAACGGGGACATAAAGGTTGGGCGGGACTGAAGTTAAGGTTAATGAAATGTATGACAATGGTTAACGGTTTATATATGAATTTCGCGCAAGGATACAAGAGGGCTATCTGTGCTAGCCATCCCTAAGTTAGCAGTGAAACACTAGAGGGAAGGCAGTTAGTCATCAC
>NW_013922693.1:0-211 GCF_000517525.1 Limulus polyphemus | reverse complement strand
GGGGTCTAGACATGTAATGTACACTCATTCATGGATATCCAACACTGGTTGTTTATGTCACACAGTGGGGTCTAGACATGTAATGTACACTCATTCATGGATATCCAACACTGGTTGTTTATGTCACACAGTGGGGTCTAGACATGTAATGTACACTCATTCATGGATATCCAACACTGTTTGTTTATGTCACACAGAGGGGTCTAGACAT
>NW_013922692.1:0-210 GCF_000517525.1 Limulus polyphemus | reverse complement strand
TTTCTCCTCCAACCACTGCTGTAGTCTCTCTTCTTGTTTCTTTTCTTTTTCCTCCAACAACTGCTGTAATCTCTCTTGTTTATTTTGCTGTTTGAGCTGCCATTGTTGCAGGTTTTCTTGCAACTGCTGTTGCCTCTGTTCTTGTTTCTTTTCTTTTTCCTCCAACAACTGCTGTAATCTCTCTTCTTGTTTCTTTTCTTTTCCTCCAAC
>NW_013922691.1:0-211 GCF_000517525.1 Limulus polyphemus | reverse complement strand
AGGTCCTTCTAGGTAACTGTAATATTTATTTTGTTTCTGTAGGAGGTCCTCCTAGGTAATTTTAATATTTATTTTGTTTCCATAGGAGGTTCTTCTAGGTAACTGTAATATTTATTTTGTTTCTGTAGGAGGTCCTCCTAGGTAATTTTAATATTTATTTTGTTTCCATAGGAGGTTCTCCTAGGTAACTGTAATATTTATTTTGTTTCTG
>NW_013922690.1:0-211 GCF_000517525.1 Limulus polyphemus | reverse complement strand
GTGTCTTCCTATTGACAGTACACAGTATCGTTAAATCTTGTGTCTTCTTATCGAAAGTACACAGTATTGTTAAATCGTGTGTCTTCTTATTGACAGTACACAGTATCGTTAAATCTTGTGTCTTCTTATTGACAGTACACAGTATCGTTAAATCTTTTGTCTTCTTATCGACAGTACACAGTATTCTTATATCTTGTGTCTTCTTATTGAC
>NW_013922689.1:0-211 GCF_000517525.1 Limulus polyphemus | reverse complement strand
TAAGAAGACACAAGATTTAACAATAATGTGTCCTGTCAATAAGAAGACAGAAGATTTAACGATACTGTGTACTGTCAAAAAAAGACACAAGATTTAACGATACTGTGCACTGTCAATAAGAAGACACAAGATTTAACGATACTGTGTCCTGTCAATAAGAAGACACAAGATTTAACGATACTGTGTACTGTCAACAAGAAGACACAATATT
>NW_013922688.1:0-212 GCF_000517525.1 Limulus polyphemus | reverse complement strand
TTTACAATACATTCACAGCACCTTTACAATACATTCACAGCACCTTTACTATACATTCACAGCACCTTTACTATACATTCACAGCACCTTTACAATACATTCACAGCACCTTTACAATATATTCACAGCACCTTTACAATACATTCACAGCACCTTTACTATACATTCACAGCACCTTTACAATACATTCACAGCACCTTTACAATACATTC
>NW_013922687.1:0-211 GCF_000517525.1 Limulus polyphemus | reverse complement strand
GTCATCACTACGACAGCTTGATAAGTTTGTATAAATAATGTACGTCATCACTACGACAGCTTGATATGTTTGTATAAATAATGTACGTCATCACTACGACAGCTAGATATGTTTGTATAAATAATGTACGTCATCACTACGACAGCTTGATATGTTTGTATAAATAATGTACGTCATCACTACGACAGCTTGATAAGTTTGTATAAATAAT
>NW_013922686.1:0-211 GCF_000517525.1 Limulus polyphemus | reverse complement strand
GTTTTAATTTATGTTATAAATAATCTAGGTTTTAGTTTCTGTTATAAATAATCTAGGTTTTAGTTTCTTTTATAAATAATCTAGGTTTTAATATCTGTTATAAATAATCTAGGTTTTAGTTTCTGTTATAAATAATCTAGGTTTTAGTTTCTGTTATAAATTATCTAGGTTTTAATTTATGTTATAAATAATCTAGGTTTTAATATCTGTT
>NW_013922685.1:0-210 GCF_000517525.1 Limulus polyphemus | reverse complement strand
GCGCCAAGATGTTGAAAGTTGTCAATGGTCATGTTACTTTATCCTTCTATAATATTATCCATTATTATTATTCTATAATATTACCACAGATCTTCGGGAAACCATGATCCCGTAGAGAAGCGCCAAGATGTTGAAAGTTGTCAATGGTCATGTTACTTTATCCTTCTATAATATTATCCATTATTATTATTCTATAATGTTACCACAGAT
>NW_013922684.1:0-211 GCF_000517525.1 Limulus polyphemus | reverse complement strand
TAAATGTAAAATATCTACACTATTACATTACTAATATCCTGTTCTAAATGTAAAATATCTACACTATTATATTACTAATATGCTGTTCTAAATGTAAAATATCAACACTATTATATTACTAATATTCTGTTCTAAATGTAAAATATCAACACTATTACATTACTAATATCCTGTTCTAAATGTAAAATATCAACACTATTACATTACTAAT
>NW_013922683.1:0-210 GCF_000517525.1 Limulus polyphemus | reverse complement strand
TTGTAATTTGAAACATGGCGTCTTTATGTAATGTTGTTATCGTGTGAGGGTTAGTTGTTGTAACTTGAAACATGGCGTCATTACGTAATGTTGTTATCCTGTGAGGGTTAGTTGTTGTAACTTGAAACATGCCATCTTTATGTAATGTTGTTATGCTGGGAGGGTTAGTTGTTGTAACTTGAAACGTGTCATCTTTATGTAATGTTGTTA
>NW_013922682.1:0-210 GCF_000517525.1 Limulus polyphemus | reverse complement strand
ACAGTATTGGTAATTCGTGTGTCTTCTTATTGACAGTACACAGTTTTGTTAAATCTTGTGTCTTGTTATTGACAGTACAAACTATTGTTAAATCTTGGGTCTTCTTATCGACAGTACACTAGTATCGTTAAATATTGTGTCTTCTTATTGACAGTACACAGTATCGTTAAATCTTGTGTCTTCTTATTGACAGTACACAGTATCGTTTAA
>NW_013922681.1:0-333 GCF_000517525.1 Limulus polyphemus | reverse complement strand
GCAGTAAAGTTCACCCTATTTTCTTTATCTTTTCCATATGTAATGCAGTAAAGTTCACCCTATTTTCTTTATCTTATCCCATATGTAATACAGTAAAGTTCACCCTATTTTCTTTATCTTTTCCAATACTCTATGTAACGATGCTTGTTCAGTTTTTGTCTTATCTAATACGTCATGTAGCCAAGTCCACCATGTTTTCTAGGCCCGGCATGGCCAGGTGGTTAGGGCGCTCGACTCGCAATCTGAGGGTCGCGGGCTCGAATCCCCGTCACACCAAACATGCTCGCCCTTTCAGCCGTGGAGGCGTTATAATGTGTCGGTCAATCCCACTAT
>NW_013922680.1:0-211 GCF_000517525.1 Limulus polyphemus | reverse complement strand
GGTAAAAGAGTAGCCCAAGAGTTGGCGGTGGGTGGTGATGACTAGCTGCCTTCCCTCTAGTCTTTCACTGCTACATTAGGGACGGCTAGCGCAGATAGCCCTCTTGTAGCTTTGCGCAAAATTCCAAACAAACCAAACCAATCCTCCACTGACAACGTAGGATTTGCCTTCTACAGATTCGGTCATGCAATTGGTGGAAATCATTGAACTT
>NW_013922679.1:0-211 GCF_000517525.1 Limulus polyphemus | reverse complement strand
CAGAACTAAGAAGTACAAAGGGAAGATGTGATGTTAAATAGCAGGCAGAACTAAGAACTACAAAGGGAAGATGTGATGTTAAATAGCAGGCAGAACTAAGAACTACAAAGGGAAGATGTGATGTTAAGTAACAGGCAGAACTAAGAATTACAGAGGGAAGGTATGTATGTTAAGTAGTAGGCAGAACTAAGAGTTAGAAAGGGAAGGTATG
>NW_013922678.1:0-529 GCF_000517525.1 Limulus polyphemus | reverse complement strand
CTATAGACACACTCAAACTTGGTATTATCTTTCTATAGATATACTCAAACTTGGTATTATATTTCTATAGATATACTCAAACTTGGTATTATCTTTCTATAGATATACTCAAACTTGGTATTATTTGTGTGTATAGAAAGATAATACCAAGTCTGAGTATATCTATAGAAAGATAATACCAAGTCTGAGTATATCTATAGAAATATAATACTAAGTTTGAGTGTGTCTGTAGAAATATAATACCAAGTTTGAAGATAATACCAAGTCTGAGTATATCTATAGAAATATAATACTAAGTTTGAGTGTGTCTGTAGAAAGTTTCTATACACACATTCAAACTTGGTATTATCTTTCTACAGACACACTCAAACTTAGTATTATATTTCTATAGATATACTCAGACTTGGTATTATCTTTCTATACACACATTCAAACTTGGTATTATCTTTCTACAGACACACTCAAACTTAGTATTATATTTCTATAGATATACTCAGACTTGGTATTATCTTTCTATAGATATACTCAG
>NW_013922677.1:0-209 GCF_000517525.1 Limulus polyphemus | reverse complement strand
GGAAAGGGTTAGTCAACAAACACGATGACATGGCCTTTGACCATGTGGAAAGGGTTAGTCAACAAACACGATGACATGGCCTTTGACCATGTGGAAAGGGTTAGTCAACAAACACGATGACATGGTCTTTGACCATGTGGAAAGGGTTAGTCAACAAACACGATGACATGGTCTTTGACCATGTTGAAAGCAAGTCAACAAACATGATG
>NW_013922676.1:0-305 GCF_000517525.1 Limulus polyphemus | reverse complement strand
AGTACTAGACTGATAACCAAAGTACTACTACAACAAACAACAGTACTAGACTGATCTAGACTGGTAACCAAAGTACTACTACAACAAACAACAGTAACTCATAACCAAAGTATTACTACAACAAACAACAGTACGAAACTGGTAACCAAAGTACTACTACAACAAACAACAGTATTAGACTGATAACCAAAGTACTACTACAACAAACAACAGTGCTAGACTGATAACCAAAGTACTACTACAACAAACAACAGTACGAGACTGGTAACCAAAGTACTACTACAACAACACAGTACTAGACTGTT
>NW_013922675.1:0-252 GCF_000517525.1 Limulus polyphemus | reverse complement strand
AAACAAGAGAGATTACAACAGTTGTTGGAGGAAAAAGAAAATAAACAAGAAGAACGAGAAAAGAAACAAGAAGAAAGATTACAGCAGTGGCAACTGGAACAAGAAAGGAAACAGGAAGAAAGACATGAGCAACTACAGGAAAATCAACAACAATGGCAAGAGGTACAAATGGAAAACATCAGTAAATTTAAAAGCGAATTAGATACGTTAAAGAACGATTTGTTGACCATCGACTTAATCAGCCCAGACAAT
>NW_013922674.1:0-409 GCF_000517525.1 Limulus polyphemus | reverse complement strand
TGTAAGTCCGCAGTCATACCGCTGTGCCACTGGGGGGGGGGGTGCTACACGACAGTTTGTCTACTGTATAACCATAATCTGAGTAATTAATTTACTATACATTACAATCTAATTAGATATAACCTGCACTTATCACTTCTACTTTATTTATTAGTTTGGTGTATAATCATAATCAGAGCAATTAATTTACTATACATTACAATCTAATTAGATATAACCTGCACTTATCACTTCTACTTTATTTATTAGTTTGGTGTATAATCATAATCTGAGCAATTAATTTATTATACATTACAATCTAATTAGATATAACCTGCACTTATCACTTCTACTTTATTTATTAGTTTGGTGTATAATCATAATCTGAGCAATTAATTTATTATACATTACAATCTAATTAGATATAACC
>NW_013922673.1:0-212 GCF_000517525.1 Limulus polyphemus | reverse complement strand
AAGAAGACACAAGATTTAACAATAATGTGTACTGTTAATAAGAAGACACAAGATTTAACGATACTGTGTACTGTAAATAAGAAGACACAAGATTTAACGATACTGTGTACTTTCAATAAGAAGACACAAGATTTTACAATACTGTGTACTGTCAATAAGAAGACACAAGTTTTTAACAAAACTGTGTACTGTCAATAAGAAGACATACGATT
>NW_013922672.1:0-211 GCF_000517525.1 Limulus polyphemus | reverse complement strand
GTACGTTAGGACAGAACACTATTGGTACGCTAGGACAGAACACTATCGGTACGCTAGGACAGAACACTATCGGTACGTTAGGACAGAACACTATCGGTACGTTAGGACAGACCACTATCGGTACGTAAGGACAGAGCACTATTGGTACGTTAGGACAGACCACTGTTGGTACATTAGAGCAGACCACTGTTGGTATGTTAGGACAGACCAC
>NW_013922671.1:0-426 GCF_000517525.1 Limulus polyphemus | reverse complement strand
GCTTTGTAATGGATACATCACGATTTGTAATGGATACATCAAGCTTTGTAATGGATACATCAAGATTTGTAATGGATACATCAAGATTTGTTCCCAGACTATAATCACAACTGTCTGATTAGATAACTTGATGTGATCAGATAACGAACACATCAACTTGGAACCATTACAACAGTCATATTACATAACTTGATATGATCAGATAACGAACACATGCAGTCTTTACACATAATCTGATTTGATTGGATAACGAACAGATAAACAGAATCATCATGCAGTCTTTACACATAATCTGATTTGATTGGATAACGAACAGATAAAAGGAATCATCATGCAGTCTTTACACATAATCTGATTTGATTGGATAACGAACACATAAACTTGGAATCATCATGCAGTCTTTACACATAATCTGATTGGATTGGA
>NW_013922670.1:0-211 GCF_000517525.1 Limulus polyphemus | reverse complement strand
TTGTAGTTGATTTAAGTGCTGTGACATGCAGGTCAACAGATGTAGCAATACTTACTGGAGTCTGGACCTTGTTGTTTCCAATCGTCATTTTATCGATATTAACTACACACTTCGTCGGTAGTAGATAGTCTAATCCTAATATGCATTGGTCTTCAATGTCAGCCAAGTATACTTTCTGTCTGTTTTTCATGCCCATGAGCTTGATAGTTAT
>NW_013922669.1:0-211 GCF_000517525.1 Limulus polyphemus | reverse complement strand
ATCAATTCTATTGTCTTTGTAATAACTTCAACTTTTCCTAAGTTTTTAAAGAATTTCAGTAACCTTTTATAGTTTCTGAAACTTCTATTTCTGCCTCGACTGATCATATTTTTATACTTAACTAGATTTTACAATCACATGAAGTTAAGTATACTACTTCAATCTACACTAATTAGCTTCAAAGGCTGTGGTTTCACAGTCATAGGAAGAT
>NW_013922668.1:0-211 GCF_000517525.1 Limulus polyphemus | reverse complement strand
TAATGTGTGGATAGACATTGAGTAATTGAACTGCAGTCAGAGAGCACGAGAGACGTTACAGTCGTTTGTTTAGCTCGATTGTTGAAGTTGAGTGTATCGGTAAAGTTATATTTGGAAAGAATAAACTAGTTTTATTAAGTAAAGAACTTGTGTCGCTAAAGTTTTGTTGGAACGAAGTTACGGAAAGTTAATTAACAAGCGGAGACGTAAC
>NW_013922667.1:0-211 GCF_000517525.1 Limulus polyphemus | reverse complement strand
ATTGGTCTTCAATATCAGCCAAGTATACTCTCTGTCTTTTCTTCGTGCCCATGAAATCAATAGTTACCCACACTGGTCCCTAAAAACTTTGCATAATGTCCTGTCACACCACAGAGCTTCTGTACAGCTTCTGGTACTCCTTTGTGATCCAGCACCTTGATACTTACAAGGGTTTGCTGGGACGCAGAATCTATGACAAAGTTGCACCTTT
>NW_013922666.1:0-211 GCF_000517525.1 Limulus polyphemus | reverse complement strand
CAATGTTGAAGAAGAAACTGTACGGTGAAGCTCTTGATGAAGTTACTACCACTGATGTGACTGTTACTGACGATAGGACATTTCCTGATGAAGCAGATGAACCCCACGTGAAGCAGAAGCCAAAGAGATGGAGACCAGTACAGAAGAAGATATGTCCCGTAAAATTAAGAGACTTTGTTGAATTGTAATTTTGTGTTTGTAATTCTGTACA
>NW_013922665.1:0-211 GCF_000517525.1 Limulus polyphemus | reverse complement strand
ACAGGTTGATTACAAGACCTACATTACATACAGGTTGGCTACAAGACCTACATTACATACAGGTTGGTTACAAACCTACATTACATACAGGTTGGTTACAAACCTACATTACATACAGGTTGGTTACAAGACCTACATTACATACAGGTTGGTTACAAGACCTACATTACATAAAGGTTGGTTACAAGACCTACATTACATTACAGGTTGG
>NW_013922664.1:0-210 GCF_000517525.1 Limulus polyphemus | reverse complement strand
CAGCGCTGCAAGCCCACGTACGACGTATCTGTGCAAGGATACATAACCACTTACTTGGTAGTGTGTTTTAGTCTTTGTTTATACATACATACATCCAAAATACGAAGAACACACACAACTCAGCGCTGCAAGCCCACGTACGACGTATCTGTGCAAGGATACATAACCACTTACTTGGTAGTGTGTTTTAGTCTTTGTTTATACATACAT
>NW_013922663.1:0-211 GCF_000517525.1 Limulus polyphemus | reverse complement strand
CATTCTGCGTAATTTGTTCAGAGAAGTAAACACTATTAAAGTTAATCCTTCTGATAAGGTTGGTGTCATTTGATGTAGTTTCTATAGGTGTGAGAGATAAGCTAGCAAATTGGATGGAAGAACGCAGAAGGTTGTTACAAATGGAATTCAGCCAAACTGGATTAATGTCACAAGTGGGGTACCTCAGGGTTTGGTCTCAGGACCTTTGCCC
>NW_013922662.1:0-211 GCF_000517525.1 Limulus polyphemus | reverse complement strand
TGTGTTTGCGCACCGATTATTCAATGCATTCACACTTCCCCTTATTTTGTGTTTGCGCACCATTATTCAATGCATTCACACTTCCACTTATTCCGTGTTTGCGCACCATTATTCAATGCATTCACACTTCCACTTATTCCGTGTTCGCGCACCATTATTCAATGCATTCACACTTCCACTTATTCTGTGTTCGTGCATCATTTGCAAATTA
>NW_013922661.1:0-211 GCF_000517525.1 Limulus polyphemus | reverse complement strand
CTAACTTACGTTTCTAAATCTTAGTTACGTTTTAAAATCATACTTACGTTTTGAAATCTTACTTACGTTTCTAAATCTTAGTTACGTTTTGAAATCTTACTTACGTTTCTAAATCTTACTTTTTAAATCCTACCTATGTTTCTAAATCTTACGTATTTAAATCTTACTTATGTCTCTAAATTTTACGTTTTTAAATCTTACTTACGTTTCT
>NW_013922660.1:0-206 GCF_000517525.1 Limulus polyphemus | reverse complement strand
CCATGCTTCACAGTTGGCTGCAATCTGTTGAGCCAAAACTCTTGGTGAGGCATTCTCCAGACCCATATCCTTTCACTGTCCAAAAATTGAGCGAATCTTGATTCGTCTGAGAACAATACGGTATTCCAAAAGTCCAGAGACTTGGTCATCATATCACTTGCCCACTTCTTGTGACTATGTTGGCAGGTCTTGATAAGGGCTTCTGT
>NW_013922659.1:0-209 GCF_000517525.1 Limulus polyphemus | reverse complement strand
ACAGATTTAACACTATAAGCTATGTATGTTTCTAAATATAAATTTAATCTGAACAAACTTCGATATTAAAATAAATATATAATAACAAATTCGTTACATCAATCTCCAAAATTAAATTTAAAAAGGAAAGGGTATATTGCATTAAAAAGCTTTTGTATGCGGCAGTTCAAGAAATTACACTGTTCGGCAACGAACGTTCTTCGTCTTTA
>NW_013922658.1:0-211 GCF_000517525.1 Limulus polyphemus | reverse complement strand
AAATTTTATAAATTTGTGATCATAGTTTTAATTCTTGTAAAAGTTATAGCTATCAGGGATATGGCTATACTAAAAGTTTGTAGATGTTGTGTCCATTATATAAAAATATAAAAACTGAACAAATAAATAGGGAAAAAAATTAATATTAATGGAAAATAGGGATAACTGATTATACGCTTTGCAAAGGCAGCTCAAAGACAGAGACCATTTC
>NW_013922657.1:0-210 GCF_000517525.1 Limulus polyphemus | reverse complement strand
ATAAGTAAAATAGTCGAACTCGCTGATTGGTGACTGTTGCCAGGGCCCAATATGGTCCGGCTATAGTAATTGTGCATGCACTGTTCCATACAAAAAGTATGTGGATTGTATATTCACTAGTGTTTGGAACAAACTGTCCTGACGTCACAGTGAATTCTCCAAGAATGACGTAAGGCACAGCATCTGCTCTAGATCTATACTGGACAAACT
>NW_013922656.1:0-211 GCF_000517525.1 Limulus polyphemus | reverse complement strand
AGATGGTGAAACACGTGCACGTGTGTGTGTATCGATTTTCGGCGACATCAATCAAGTAGGTTAGTCGAAGCAGAACACTTGTGGCGCGAGGTGCGCAGATCATACTCGAGTTAGCCTATTTAGAGAGCGGACTTTAAGTCCAGCGATCACTGAAGGAGTGTAAAGAAATGTGCTCGGGGTTTTGGTAGAAGCCTCTTCAGGACTCGGGTTT
>NW_013922655.1:0-210 GCF_000517525.1 Limulus polyphemus | reverse complement strand
GTTTACAAAATTTCGGCTACCTTTGATTTCACTTTTTGTTTATTTCAGGTATATTGTATACAAAGAATAGCTTTAAAAGTAAGATTATTCAAACTAAATCCCATATTCTAAAAGGCCATTACGTCTTCTTCGAAAATAAACTCCACCCTTTGGATTGTTTAACTCTAGGTTAGCGAAAGATCAAGTTCTTTTTAGCTTTTGACGGGACAC
>NW_013922654.1:0-210 GCF_000517525.1 Limulus polyphemus | reverse complement strand
GGCACAACTACTCCATCAACACTTAGGTGTAACTATAGTTACCGAATTTATAACCACCATACTCATCGTTAGCGTTATTTGGTACAAAAACTACACGAACACCTAGGTGTAACTCTAGTTACCGAATTTGTAACCACCATACTCATCTGTAGCGTTATTTGGTACAACAACTCCACGAGCATGTAGGTGTAGCTCTAGTTCCCTAATTTA
>NW_013922653.1:0-211 GCF_000517525.1 Limulus polyphemus | reverse complement strand
GTTGATTGGGAACTGAGATTAATGTAAATTCAGTTTTACAGAACATGTATAAAATGATGCGATGTGAGAAATGTCAAGTATTTTGTTCTGTTATGAGATACCACCTACTGATTCAACTAAAATTAATTATACTTGTTTTAAGACAATATTTTAAACGTATTATATTTTTTAAAGCGACATTTTTATCTAGTCGTTATAAAGTCCATCTGTT
>NW_013922652.1:0-211 GCF_000517525.1 Limulus polyphemus | reverse complement strand
GTATCTTTTTTATTGACAGTACACAGTATTGTTAAATCTTGTATCTTTTTTATTGACAGTACACAGTATTGTTAAATCTTGTGTCTTCTTATTGACAGTTTACAGTATTGTTAAATCTTGTGTCTTCTTATTGAGAGTACACAGTATTGTTAAATCTTGTGTCTTCTTATTGATAGTACACAGTATTGTTAAATCTTGTGTCTTCTTATTG
>NW_013922651.1:0-594 GCF_000517525.1 Limulus polyphemus | reverse complement strand
AATTTGATTACGATATGTTCAATAATTATCTAGAATAATAGGTAATATAATGGAAAAATACATATAATGTAGTGTAACATTCTCTCCGTGTTGTAAGTTAAATAGTCTCATACCACGTTTTTATGTTCTTTCATCCTGAATTCTATATTTCTACACGTCTGGCCAATATAAACTCGACCACAGATAAAGGAATTTTATAAATCCCACATCTATCAGTTTCTTCTGTTCTGTCTTTTATACCTGGAAAAATATAGAGTAAATGAATCGGTATTAGTAGAACATGTGGCTGAAACATCTCATGTTGTAGAATGGAATAACACTAAGTTGATAAAAATAGAATTAAATACCAGAGAAACTATTGAAAGTATCGTATTAAAAAAAAAGGAAGCTGGTTCAGGTTTAGAAACAATAAAGTACTGGACAGATGTGTTGTAACTCTTGACAGTTTAAGCCTATATAACATTATTGATATGTAAATGATTATGCGGGAATACAATTTCTAACCATGCCTTTTACGTTACTACTGAAGATGGTATCATAATATGTTTCGGTGTCCGTAGAGCCTTTTTTAAGGCAAGTCCTTGTTTTGAATTA
>NW_013922650.1:0-539 GCF_000517525.1 Limulus polyphemus | reverse complement strand
ACAGTATCGTTAAATCTTGTGTCTTCTTATTGAAAGTACACAGTATCGTTAAATCTTGTGTCTTCTTATTGAAAGTACACAGTATCGTTAAATCTTGTGTCTTCTTATTGACAATACACAGTATCGTTAAATCTTGTGTCTTCTTATTGACAGTACACATTATCGTTAAATCTTGTGTCTTCTTATTGACGGTACACAGTATCGTTAAATCCAATAAGAAGACACACGATACTGTGTACTGTCAATAAGAAGACACAAGATTTAACGATACTGTGTACTGTAATAAGAAGACACAAGATTTAAAACGATACTGTGTTCTATCTAAAGTACACAGTATCGTTAAATCTTGTGTCTTCTTATTGACAGTACACAGTATCGTTGAATATTGTGTTTTCTTATTGACAGTACACAGTATCGTTAAATCTTGGTGTCTTCTTATTGACAGTACACAGCATCGTTAAATCTTGTGTCTTCTTATTGAAAGAAAACAGCATAAGAAGACACAAGATTTAACGATACTATTGACAGTACACAGTATC
>NW_013922649.1:0-210 GCF_000517525.1 Limulus polyphemus | reverse complement strand
AGTGAGTAATTTAACTGCAGTCACAGCGTATTGTTGAAGTTAACGTTCGTTCGTTACAGTGTTGTTTTAGCGCGAGTATTGAGATTAAGTGTATCGGTAAAGTTGTGTTCGGAAATAATAAACCAGTTTTATTAAGTAAAGACTTGTGTCGTTAAAGTTTCGTTGGAACGAAGTTACGGAAAAATCAATTAACAAACGGAGACGTAACAA
>NW_013922648.1:0-222 GCF_000517525.1 Limulus polyphemus | reverse complement strand
CAGAGATTAATTAAATGTTGTATTGTCAGGCTTGCAAGATTCCGAATGTTTCTGTTACTTAGACGATGTTATAGTGTTTGCAGCAAGTTTTGAAGAACACTTAGAAAGGTTAAGACATGTATTCAATAGATTAAGAAAAGCAAACTTAAAACTTAAACCAAGTAAGTGTCAGTTTCTGAAAATGAAGTAGAATACTTGGGTCATATAGTAACCGCAGACGGT
>NW_013922647.1:0-210 GCF_000517525.1 Limulus polyphemus | reverse complement strand
ATGACTTGTTCAATGTCTTGTATAGGGCTCCCGAATCTCTCTGTGACTAGCAGCATGACTTGTTCAATGTCTTATATACGGCTCCCGAATCTCTCTGACTGGCAGCATGACTTGTTCAATGTCTTGTATACGGCTCCCGAATCTCTCTGACTGGCAGCATGACTTGTTCAATGTCTTGTATACGGCTCCCGAATCTCTCTGACTGGCAGC
>NW_013922646.1:0-212 GCF_000517525.1 Limulus polyphemus | reverse complement strand
AGCTGCATCAAGTGATTTGACTAGTACATCTTTATTACACAGAGATCCACATGAGCTGCATCAAGTGATTTGACTGGTACATCTTTATTACACAGAGATCCACATGTGCTGCATCAAGTGATTTGACTGGTACATCTTTATTACACAGAGATCCACATGTGCTGCATCAAGTGATTTGACTGGTACATCTTTATTACACAGAGATCCACATG
>NW_013922645.1:0-213 GCF_000517525.1 Limulus polyphemus | reverse complement strand
ATATTGATGTTTCATTGTTTGGTGTATTTTGTATTTCTAGTCTTGCGAGGTTTCAATCCAGTGCGTATTTCGTATTGATGTTTCATTTTTTGGTGTATTTTGTATTTCTAGTCATGCGAAGTTTTAGTGTAGTGCGTATTTCGTATTGATGTTTCATTGTTTGGTGTATTTTGTATTTCTATACTTGCGAGGTTTTAGTGCAGTGCGTATTTC
>NW_013922644.1:0-212 GCF_000517525.1 Limulus polyphemus | reverse complement strand
GGACTTATTTCCATGTGTGTGTCACTACTGAAAATATCGTATCCTAGTACTTTAGTTTACAATGATTAGGATTTTTTTCATCGTATCATATGTAGATAATGAAGTGGACTTATTTCCATGTGTGTGTGTCACTACTGAAAATATCGTATCCTAGTGCTTTAGTTTACAATGATTAGGATTTTTTTCATCGTATCATATGTAGATAATGAAGT
>NW_013922643.1:0-213 GCF_000517525.1 Limulus polyphemus | reverse complement strand
CATTCTTAAACAATAGAATTTTAAGTGGTGGATATTTGCTAGCAGTAAGAACATAAAGCCTACTACGCCATCTAAAGAATAATTTAAATATATCCATTTATCAAAACATTCTTAAACAATAGAATTTTAAGTGGTGGATATTTGCTAGCAGTTAAGAACATAAAGCCTACTACACCATCTAATAAATAATTTAAATATATCCATTTATCAAAA
>NW_013922642.1:0-212 GCF_000517525.1 Limulus polyphemus | reverse complement strand
TAACATTTTATTGTGGCTGACATTAGGAGGTAACAAACAAGCAATAGCTGGTTGTTAATGTGTGATCTCAGCAACAATGCGGTGGTGAAATCTTTCCTGAGCTATATAACATTTTATTGTGGCTGACATTAGGAGGTAACAAACAAGCAATAGCTGGTTGTTAATGTGTGATCTCAGCAACAAAGTGATGTTGAACTCTGTTCTGAGCTATA
>NW_013922641.1:0-212 GCF_000517525.1 Limulus polyphemus | reverse complement strand
TATATATATATATAGGTATATTCATCTAACTAACCATATTAGAACATATCTATATAGAGAGAGAGTCAGGTATATTCATGTAACTAACTGGTTTAGGATAAATCTATGTATATACAGTCAGGTATATTCGTGTATCTAACTAGATTAGAACAAATATATATACATATATATATAGTAAGTTATATTCATGTAAGTAAATAGTTTAGAACAAA
>NW_013922640.1:0-212 GCF_000517525.1 Limulus polyphemus | reverse complement strand
GCATTCTCTAACTTACCATTAAATCAAACTTACAGGCATTCTTTAACTTACAATTAAATAAATCTTATTAGTCATTCTCTAACTTACCATTAAATCAAACTTACAAGCATTCTCTAACTTACCATTAAATCAAACTTACAGGCATTCTTTAACTTACAATTAAATAAATCTTATTAGTCATTCTCTAACTTACCATTAAATCAAACTTACAA
>NW_013922639.1:0-212 GCF_000517525.1 Limulus polyphemus | reverse complement strand
ACTTAGACGTGTATCTGAGATACCTATCATCATAGGAGAAATAAAGCTTTAAAATATAATCAGTTTCATCTGACAATACCACAATCCCACCGAACACCTCGATAGGACTTAGACGTGTATCTGAGATACCTATCATAATAGGAGAAATAAAGCTTTAAAATATAATCAGTTTCACCTGACAATACCACAATCCCACCGAACACCTCGATAAG
>NW_013922638.1:0-212 GCF_000517525.1 Limulus polyphemus | reverse complement strand
TTTCATAAGACAAAAATACTAAAGTTGGTTGGATTCTTCAATAAAGCAACAACTTTCATAAGACAATAATACTAAAGTTGGTTGGATTCTTCATCAAAGCAACAACTTCCATAAGACAATAATACTAATCTTGGTTGGATTCTTCATCAAAGCAACAACTTCCATAAGACAATAATATTAAAGTTGGTTGGATTCTTCATCAAAGCAACAAC
>NW_013922637.1:0-212 GCF_000517525.1 Limulus polyphemus | reverse complement strand
TTCGTTGCATACTTGCGTATTTACATGCAAAATTCTAGCCTTCTATTATAATTTTTGCGACTTTTGTGGTCGTTTTATGTTACTCTTTTATTGGCTTTTCTGAAAGCGTATGTGTACTGCAGTGAAGCTTTTGGTTACTGATTGTTTTTCGATTTCTTGTTACCAGAGCGTCCTAAATTGATGATTCTTCACCAAATTTGGTATTTAGGTAC
>NW_013922636.1:0-208 GCF_000517525.1 Limulus polyphemus | reverse complement strand
GGACAATGATTCAAGAAACAAGGAATAAAGGAAATCAGAATTATAAGCTCTTTTAGTATTGGATAATGATTCAAGACACAAGGAATAAACGAAATCAGAGTTATAAGATCTGTTAGTATTGGACAATGATTCAAGACACAAGGAATACAGAAAATCTGAGTTATAAGATCTGTTAGTATTGGATAATGATTCAAGACACAAGGAATAC
>NW_013922635.1:0-440 GCF_000517525.1 Limulus polyphemus | reverse complement strand
TTCTTGGTTTACTATTTTACCTTTAGGTTCAGTATCAGTTCTTGGTTTTCTATTTTCACTTTAAGGTCAGTATTAGTTCTTAGTCTACTATTTTCACTTTAAGAACCTAAAGTGAAAATAGTAAACTAAGAACTAATACTGACCTTAAAGTGAAAATAGTAAACCAAGAACTGATACTGAACCTGATACTGACCTTAAAGTGAAAATAGAAAACCAAGAACTGATACTTATTTTCACTTTAAGGTCAGTATTAGTTCTTAGTTTACTATTTTCACTTTAGGTTTAGTATCAGTTCTTGGTTTTCTATTTTCACTTTAAGGTCAGTATTAGTTCTTAGTTTACTATTTTCACCTTGGGTTCAGTATCAGTTCTTGGTTTTCTATTTTCCCTTTAGGTTAAGTATCAGTTCTTGGTTTTCTATTTTCCCTTTAGGTTAAGTA
>NW_013922634.1:0-212 GCF_000517525.1 Limulus polyphemus | reverse complement strand
CTTACTTGATACAACTACTCCATGAACACTTAGGTGTAACTCTAGTTACATAATTTATAACCACCATATTCATCTTTAGCTTTACTTGGTACAACTACTCCATAAACACCTAGTTGTAACTCTAGTTACCGAATTTATAACCACCATATTCATCTTTAGCCTTACTTGGTACAACTACTCCATGAACACTTAGGTGTAACTCTAGTTACAGT
>NW_013922633.1:0-212 GCF_000517525.1 Limulus polyphemus | reverse complement strand
TTCATTAAAGAACTGTGACTTATACTGGAGATGTGTAACGTTCATTAGAAAAATGTGACTAATACTGGAGGTGTGTTAACGTTCATTAGAAAACAGTGACTTATACTGGAGGTGTGTTAACGTTCATTAGAAAACTGTGACTTATACTGGAGATGTGTTAACGTTCATGAGAGAACAGTGACTTATACTGGAGGTGTGTTAACGTTCATTAG
>NW_013922632.1:0-212 GCF_000517525.1 Limulus polyphemus | reverse complement strand
AAATAATGATAGTTTCATGTGTAAACATTAGTAAACTGGCTTACTTAGCTGGATGAATAAATAATGCGAATTTGATGTGTAGACATTGGTAACCTGGCTTACTTAGTTGAATGAAGAAATAATGATAATTTCATGTGTAGACATTAGTAAGGTGACTTATTATAAAGATATAGTGACAATTTTAGGCGTGGACATTAGTAACTTGGCTTACT
>NW_013922631.1:0-212 GCF_000517525.1 Limulus polyphemus | reverse complement strand
AACCACCATATTCATCTTTAGCTTTACTTGGCACAACTACTACATGAACACCTAGGTGTCACTTTAGTACCGAATTAATTTCCCCCATACTCATCTGTAGCGTTATTTGGTACAACAACTCCACAAATACCTCGGTGTAACTCTAGTTACCGAATTTATAACCACCATATTCATCTTTAGCCTTAGTTGGTACAACTACTCCACGAATACCT
>NW_013922630.1:0-211 GCF_000517525.1 Limulus polyphemus | reverse complement strand
GCTCTACCTCACAACCCACATCTTGTCCTTACATATAACTAGCATCATATTTTGTCAACTCAAGCTCTACCTTACAAATCACATCTTCTCCTGACATATAACTAGCATCATGTTTTGTCAAATCAAGATATACCTTACAACCCGGGTTTTCTCCTGACATATAACTAGCGTCATATTTTGTCAAATCAAGCTCTACCGTACAACTGACATC
>NW_013922629.1:0-213 GCF_000517525.1 Limulus polyphemus | reverse complement strand
AACATCCACTGCTACACGGAAGGTAGCTAGTCAACAGCATCCACTGCTAGACGGAAGGTAGCTAGTCAACAACATCCACTGCTACACGGAAGGTAGCCAGTCAACAGCATCCACTGCTACACGGATGGTAGCCAGTCAACAGCAACCACTGCTACACGGAAGGTAGCCAGTCAACAGCATCCACCGCTACACGGATGGTAACCAGTCAACAGC
>NW_013922628.1:0-212 GCF_000517525.1 Limulus polyphemus | reverse complement strand
ACTGTGCAATTTGAGGGTCGTGATTTGATAATCTTTATTGTCTATATCAGTGCAAATAACAATTGGTAATTATAATTAATACTGTGCAATTTGAGGGTCGTGATTTAACAATCTTTATTGCCTATACCAGTGAAAAGAACAACTGGTAATTTTAATGAATACTGTGCAACTTGAGGGTCGTGATTTGACAATCTTTATTGCCTATATAAGTG
>NW_013922627.1:0-1210 GCF_000517525.1 Limulus polyphemus | reverse complement strand
TTAAAATATAGTTTAAGAAACACTAAAAATTTTTAGGCCTTCTTAGACTAGATATTTTCGACTTTGATAGCGGTATAGTCTAAGAAGGCCTAACATAAAATAAAGTATAAGAAAGATTAAAAATACCTCTATCAAAGTCGAAAATATCTAGTCTAAGAAGGCCTAAAAAGACAGTTATGAAAGTCAACAAAATCGAATGGACGAAAACAAAAACACGTTTTCAAAGTCAAAAAAATCTAGTGGAAAACGGACTCTGTTATAACGGTCTTTTAGTCTTCCTTCCTCCAGATTTTGTTGACATTGATAAGGTTCCTTTTAGTCCGTTTTCCACTAGATTTTTTTGACTTTGAAAACGTGTTTTTAGTTTTCGTCGACAAAATATAGTGGAAAACTGACATGGGTCGTTTTAACATTGATTTCCACTAGATTTTGTTGTTGTCGACTGTTATAAAGGTCTTTTAGTTTTCAAATATAGTTTAAGAAGGAATAAAAATACCATTATAAAAGTCACAAAAATATAGTGTAAGAAAGACTAAAAATACCGCTAACAAAGTCGAAAATATCTAGTCTAAGAAGGCCTAAAAAAGACAGTTATGAAAGTCTTTCTTCCACTCGATTTGGTCGTTGACATTGATAAGAGTCCTTTTAGTCAGTTTTCCACTACATTTTTTTGACTTTGAAAACGTGTTTTTAGTAACGGTCTTTTAGTCTTCCTTCCTCCAGATTTTGTTGACATTGATAAGCGTTATAACAGTCGACAAAATATAGTAGAAAACTGACTAAAAGGAAGCATATCAATGTTAACAAAATAAAACATGTTTTTAGTTTTCGTCCACTCGATTTTGTCGACTTTCATAATAGTCTTTTTAGGCCTTCTTAGACTAGGTATTTTCGACTTTGATAGCGGTATTTTTAGTCTTTCTTACACTATATTTTAATGTGTTTCATAATGGTATTTTTAATCCTTCTTAAACTATGTTTTGTGGACTGTTATAAAGGTCTTTTAGTTTTCCTTCCACTAGGGAATAAAAATACCATTATAAAAGTCATAAAAATATAGTGTAAGAAAGACTAAAAATACCGCTATCAAAGTCGAAAATATCTAGTCTAAGTTTCATAACTGTCTTTTTAGGCCTTCCACTCGATTTTGTCGACCTTTTCGTACGTGTTTTTATTTCAAAGTCAAGAAAATACTAGTGGAAAACGGACT
>NW_013922626.1:0-212 GCF_000517525.1 Limulus polyphemus | reverse complement strand
GAAACAAGATTTAACAATACTGTGTACTGTCAATAAGAAGACACAAGATTTAACAATACTGTGTACTATCAATAAAAAGACACAAGATTTAACGATACTGTGTATTGTCAAAAGAAGACACAAGATTTAACGATACTGTGTACTGTCAATAAGAAGACACCAGATTTATAAATACTGTGTACTATCAATAAGAACTCACATTATTTAACAAT
>NW_013922625.1:0-212 GCF_000517525.1 Limulus polyphemus | reverse complement strand
TTTGATCTTCTTATCCACTGGAATTCCATTCACCATTAATCCCTCAATCACTGGATACAAATGTATTTTTCACAAGTCCTCGTATGAGTATTTTGCTTCAGTACAGTATAGGGATTATTCTCCTTGTTGTTACAGGAAATCACCGACTGGTGTAACTATCATATAATGCACTAAGCTTTCCTGGTTACAGAATGTGAAGCTATTTGAAGTTA
>NW_013922624.1:0-211 GCF_000517525.1 Limulus polyphemus | reverse complement strand
AAACAAGAAGAACGAGAAGAGAAATTACAACAGTTGTTAGAGGAAAAAGAAAGAAACAAGAAGAGAGACAACAGCAGTTGCAAGAAAACCTGCAACAATGGCAACTCGAACAACAAAATAAACAAGAAAAGAAACAAGAAGAACGAGAAATTAAACAAGAAGAGAAATTACAACAGTTGTTAGAGGAAAAAGAAAAGAAATAAGAAGAAAG
>NW_013922623.1:0-212 GCF_000517525.1 Limulus polyphemus | reverse complement strand
TATATACAACATATCGACATGTGTTTGTTTAAGACCGACTGGATGAAATAGGACCCAATAGCTAGTATCGTTCCATGACCCACTGTTGACTTTAGTCTGTAGCCAGTGTGGTAATAAACTCATATATTTACAACATATCTACATGTGTTTGTTTAAGACCCACTGGATTAAATTGGACCCAATAACTAGTATCGTTCTATGACCCACTGTTG
>NW_013922622.1:0-212 GCF_000517525.1 Limulus polyphemus | reverse complement strand
ACTTAGGTGTAACTCTAGTTACAGATTTTATAACCACCATACTCATCTTTAGCCTTACTTGTTACAACGACACCATCAACAACTAGGTGTAACTCTAGTTACCGAATTTATAACCACCATACTCATCTTTAGCCTTACTTGGTACAACTACTCCATGAACACCTAGGTGTAACTCCAGTTACAGAATTTATAACCACCATTCTCATCTTTAG
>NW_013922621.1:0-212 GCF_000517525.1 Limulus polyphemus | reverse complement strand
TACTGTCAATAAGAATAAACAAGATTTAACGATACTGTGTACTGTCAATAAGAAGACACAAGATAAAACAATACTGTGTACTGTCAATAAGAAGACAGAAGATTTAACGATACTGTGTACAGTCAATAAGAAGACACAAGATTTAACGATACTGTGAACTCTTAATAAGAAGACACACGATTTAGCAATACTGTGTACTATCCATAAAAAGA
>NW_013922620.1:0-300 GCF_000517525.1 Limulus polyphemus | reverse complement strand
CTAGTACTAAGAGAAAGAACGAGTCACTAGAGATGTACAACAATGTGTACTAGTATCAAGAGAAAGACCTAGTCGGTAGAGATGTACAATAATGTGTACTAGTACTAAGAGAAAGAACGAGTCACTAGAGATGTACAACAATATGTACTATTACTAATAGAAACGCCTAGTCGGTAGAGATGTACAACAATGTGTACTAGTACTAAGAGAAAGACCTAGTCGGTAGAGATGTACAACAATGTGTACTAGTACTAAGAGAAAGACCTAGTCGGTAGAGATGTACAACAATGTGTACTAGTA
>NW_013922619.1:0-212 GCF_000517525.1 Limulus polyphemus | reverse complement strand
AATATCTAACCACATGAATTCTAATATGTAAGTCACTTCCTACACATATCCAATAGAATCTATCTAACTGAATTCTAATATCTAAGTCACTTCCTACACATATTCAATAGTATCTAACCACTTGAATTCTAATATGTAAGTCACTTCCTACACATATCCAATAGAATCTAACTGAATTCTAATATGTAAGTCACTTCCTACGCATATCCAAT
>NW_013922618.1:0-212 GCF_000517525.1 Limulus polyphemus | reverse complement strand
AAACATGTTTGTTGTCTTTATTTTTTGTGTATTCACTGTATTGTATTGAACAAAATGGTTATGCGGCCCACGCTCGTCATTCTCTCAGTTATCTGGCCTGCTGTGAAAAAAGTTTGGTGTCCCCTTAATTTTTTCTCCATCTATTGAGAGATAACTTAACTTCCAAGTATTTTTTCTTAATTCTTTCTCCATCTATTGAGAGGTAACTGAAC
>NW_013922617.1:0-211 GCF_000517525.1 Limulus polyphemus | reverse complement strand
GCAGAGTTTTACCTTCCTACTGTTTGTTTTAAAGGAGATATGGAAGGTTTTGCGTTTTGTACCAGTACGTCGTTCCATTTGGACGGATCATCTCCAAATTTTGTATGAACGTTCGTTGCATACTTGCATATTTACATGCAAAATTCTAGCCTTCTATTATAATTTTTGCGACTTTTTGTGGTCGTTTTATGTTACTCTTTTATTGGTTTTT
>NW_013922616.1:0-212 GCF_000517525.1 Limulus polyphemus | reverse complement strand
ATACTGGCTCCCATCATGGCAAATGAGGGTGGGAAAGAAAGTTTTTATGATAAAGTGTTTGGAAAAGAAAACAGAATGTGCAATGCTGAAGTTTATGTGATATTATATAATTCTGATATCATAATTAACGTGTGTTATAACTCCAGATAGACAACTGTTTTATCATAATTAACGTGTCTTATAACTCCAGATAAACTACTGTTTTATCATAA
>NW_013922615.1:0-398 GCF_000517525.1 Limulus polyphemus | reverse complement strand
GGTATGTAGGTACACTTAGTAACATAAAACGACCACAAAAGTTGCAAAAATGATAATAGAAGGCAAGAATTTTGCATGTAAATACGCTAGTATGCAAAGAACGTTCATACAAAATTTGGAGATGATCCGTCCAAATGGAACGACGTACTGGTCCAAAAGCAAAACGTTTCATAACTCCCTTAAAACAAACAGTAGGAAAGTAAAACTCTTCATATTACTACGTAACGTTGCTTTTATTGGCTTTTCTGAAAGCGTATGTGTACTGCAGTGATTAGCTTTTCTGAAATCGTATGTGAACTGCAGTGAAGCTTTTGGTTACAGATTGTTTATCGATTTCTTATTACCAGAGGGTCCTAAATTGATGATTTTTCACCAAATTTGGTATGTAGGTACACTTT
>NW_013922614.1:0-212 GCF_000517525.1 Limulus polyphemus | reverse complement strand
CTTCTTATTGAGAGTACACAGTATTGTTAAATCTTGTGTCTTCTTATTGACAGTACACAGTATCGTTAAATCTTGTATCTTCTTATTGACAGTACACAGTGTCGTTAAACCTTGTGTCTTCTTATTGAGAGTACACAGTATCGTTAGATCTTGTGTCTTCTTATTGACAGTACACAGTATAGTTAAATCTTGTGTCTTCTTATTGAGAGTAC
>NW_013922613.1:0-210 GCF_000517525.1 Limulus polyphemus | reverse complement strand
GGGAGAGAAATCGCTACGTTCGTTTGAACTGTTCCAACTTTCATCAGACACTGGGACAGAGGTCAGCCTTATTTTACCCTCCTCAAGCGCCTCCACTGGTTCAGTGGTAAGTCTTCAGTCTTATAACGCTAAAAATTGAGTTTTGATACCCACGTAGGCACAGCATAGAAAACCCATTGTATAGCTTCGTGCTTTCCAAGACTTTTGGGG
>NW_013922612.1:0-206 GCF_000517525.1 Limulus polyphemus | reverse complement strand
AAAGATTTAACGATACTGTGTACAGTCAATAAGTAAGAAACATAATTTAACAATACTGTGTACCTTTCAATAAGAGAAAAAGGATTTATCAATACTGTGTACTGTCAAAAAGAACACACAAAATTTAACGATACTGTGTACTATCATAACAAGACATAAGATTTAATGATACTGTGTACTATCAATAACAAGCCAAAAGATTTAAC
>NW_013922611.1:0-212 GCF_000517525.1 Limulus polyphemus | reverse complement strand
TAAAGTTTTATATATTCCATTGTTTGGTGGTGAGTCACTGTTCTCTTCACACTAGAAAGTTTTATATATTCCATTGTTTGCTGGTGAGTCACTGTTCTCTTCACATTAAAAAGTTTTATATATTCCATTGTTTGGTGGTGAGTCACTGTTTTCTTCACACTAGAACGTTTTATATATTCCATAGTTTGGTGAGTTACTGTTCTCTTCACACT
>NW_013922610.1:0-477 GCF_000517525.1 Limulus polyphemus | reverse complement strand
GACACAAGATTTAACGATTTTATTGACAGTACACAGTGAAGACACACGATTTAGCAATACTGTGTACTATCAATAAAAAGACACAAGATTTAACGATACTGTGTACTGTCAACTTAATCTTGTGTCTTACACAGTATCGTTAAATCTTTTGTCTTCTAATTGACATTACACAGTATCGTAAAAACACAGTATTGTTAAATCTTGTGTCTTCTTATTGACAGTACACAGTATCATTGTTAAATCTTGTGTCTTCTGATTGAGAGTACTGTGTACTGTCAATAAGAATATACAAGATTTAACAATAATGTGTACTGTCAAAAAGAAGACACAAGATTTAACAAAACTATGTACTGTCAATAAGAAGACACAAGATTTAACAATACTGTGTACTATCAAAAACAAGACACAAGATTTAACTATACTGTGTACTGTCAATAAGAAGACAAAAAATTTAACAATACTGTGTCTTTCAATAAG
>NW_013922609.1:0-212 GCF_000517525.1 Limulus polyphemus | reverse complement strand
TCTTTATGACATTATAATGTATTGAAGTTTGGCATGCTGTTGTAATTATAACTGTATTTTATATAACAAGTGAATACACGGGGTCTTTATGACCTTGTGATGTATTGTACTATCACATGCTGTTGTAATTATAACTGTATTTTATATAACAAGTGAATACACGGGGGTCTTTATGACCTTATGATGTATTGAAGTTTGGCATGATGTTGTAA
>NW_013922608.1:0-212 GCF_000517525.1 Limulus polyphemus | reverse complement strand
GCAAGTAAAGATGATATAGCATTTACTGTACAATAACGAAGTTTGGCTATTTGTTGTGTTACATTTAGGTCAGGCTATGTGTCTGGTACATCTTGTCGACTATCTGAATCTGGTCTCTCCGATCTACCCTGGAACATCGTACTCACCTTCTTGGATAACATAATTACATATGAGAAGACATTTGATAATGTTTGTGAAAGTTGTTTGAGGAA
>NW_013922607.1:0-212 GCF_000517525.1 Limulus polyphemus | reverse complement strand
TCCAAATTTTGTATGAACGTTCGTTGCATACTTGCGTATTTACATGCAAAATTCTAGCCTTCTATTATCAATTTTGCGACTTTTGTGGTCGTTTTAGTTTAGACTTTTATTGGTTTTTCTGAAAGCGTATGTGTAGTGCAGTGAAGCTTTTTGTTCCTGATTGTTTTTCGATTTCTTGTTACCAGAGGGTCCTAAATTGATGATTCTTCACC
>NW_013922606.1:0-213 GCF_000517525.1 Limulus polyphemus | reverse complement strand
AGTACTAAACATTCTGTGGTAGTTATCTGAATCATGGATGTTGTATGTATGTGTAGTACTAAACATTCTGTGGTAGATATCTGAATCATGGATGTAGTATGTATGTGTAGTACTAAACATTCTGTGGTAGTTATCTGAATCATGGATGTAGTATGTATGTGTAGTACTAAACATTCTGTGGTAGTTATCTGAATCATGGATGTAGTATGTATG
>NW_013922605.1:0-212 GCF_000517525.1 Limulus polyphemus | reverse complement strand
CAACATTTTTACTACAATAGAGAAGAACTAGTTTTTGAAGAAGACTACCATCAGACGTTTCCAGCCTTACCATCGCTTTCCTACCAGCCAAGCCTTTTTTAAAATGGTCTATTATACCTAATGTATACTAACCTTTTCCTTTCAGCTTCCACCGGGCACGGGCACGGTCAGGGCATTATTTCGGTGCCCTATGATACCAACCACTATTTCAC
>NW_013922604.1:0-212 GCF_000517525.1 Limulus polyphemus | reverse complement strand
TCAAAAGTAAGTATTTCGGCTGTAAAGTGCCATATCATACAGTCAAAAGTAAGTATTACGGCTGTAAAGTGCCATATCATACAGTCAAAAGTAAGTATTACGGCTGTAAAGTGCCATACGTAAAATCAAAAGTAATCAAATTGTTAGTTAGAAAAACTGTAGCCACTGAGACTAACAAAAACAAGTTATGCATAACAAGTAATATAATAAAA
>NW_013922603.1:0-211 GCF_000517525.1 Limulus polyphemus | reverse complement strand
TCCTCTCCGATGGACCAGGACGACCCGGACGCTGCTCAGTTATTTCCTTGCCGTGTTTCCTGAACTGTACGATGATTCTCTTGACTGTCGAAAGCGGGATTCCCAAATTCTGCGAAATTTGCCGCTGACGCATTCCACCATCTGCTTGACCAACTATCCCTCCTCTAACAAAATCTGACAATTCGAGAGAACCTTGAGTTCTAGGCATGTT
>NW_013922602.1:0-210 GCF_000517525.1 Limulus polyphemus | reverse complement strand
AGTTTATCAACACACTAGAGATGGTAGAATAACCTTTAAGAACATGTTATGTGATACACTAGGGTTTATCAACACACTAGAGATGGAAGAATAACCTTTAAGAACATGTTATGTGATATTCTGGGGTTTATCAACACACTAGAGATGGTAGAATAGCCTTTAAGAACATATTATGTGATACACTGGAGTTTATCAACACACTAGAGATGG
>NW_013922601.1:0-211 GCF_000517525.1 Limulus polyphemus | reverse complement strand
GTGATGTCACATGACATCTAGCAACGTATTCTCTGTTAGTAACACTTGAACTATGATGTCACATGACATCTAGCAACATGTTCTCTGTTAAGTAACGCTTGAACTATGATGTCACATGACATCTAGCAACATCTTTTCTGTTAAGTAACACTTGAACTATGATGTCATATGACATCTAGCAACATCTTTTCTGTTAAGTAACACTTGAACT
>NW_013922600.1:0-212 GCF_000517525.1 Limulus polyphemus | reverse complement strand
ACCTACCAGCCACTATCCATTAATAATAAAACATCTACCAGTCACTATCCATCTATAATAAAAGACCTACCAGCCACTATCCATCTCTAATAAAAGACCTACCAGCCACAATCCATCTTTAATAAAAGACCTATTAGTAACTATCCATATATCATTAAAGACCTACGAATAACTATCCATTTATTATTAAAGACCTACCAGTCACTATCCAT
>NW_013922599.1:0-232 GCF_000517525.1 Limulus polyphemus | reverse complement strand
TAGGTACGAAGTTACGGAAAAGAGTTAATTAACAAACGGAGACGTAACAATATCATAGTCTGTACTTGAGAAGTTTTCTACCGGCTGTTCATTATATAAAATGACTTACTGATAGACATTGAATTAATTTCAATGATGTTGTAATAACTTATTTAAACAATGGAATCATTTTCAGAAAATGTCGTGTTTGAAATTTTATTTAATGATTTAATTTAGATGTTAGTTAAAGCAT
>NW_013922598.1:0-212 GCF_000517525.1 Limulus polyphemus | reverse complement strand
GGGACAAGAATTGGCAAAGTTTGTAATAGCCGCCAAGATGACTGGGATGTCTTACTTCCTCCACTGTTGATGGCCAAAAGGACAGCAAAGCATGAAACCACTGGATACACTCCAGCAAAGTTGATGTTTTGTCGGGAACTTCAGTTGCCAGTGGATCTGTTAACAGGACGCCCACCTTATGAAGCGTTGCCTAAGAATGTGTCAGAGTTTGT
>NW_013922597.1:0-369 GCF_000517525.1 Limulus polyphemus | reverse complement strand
CAGCAAATGTACAACGTTTCGACAAAGTTTTGTCATCTGTTGTACAGATGTAAAACAAAACAATCAAAACGTTGTACATTTGCTGTTATGTTAAACTTATATTAAAGTTTTTCTTCATTACCCATTTAAGCCGTCTCCAGCCATTACCTCTCAGGTAAAATTCAAAGTTGAATGAAGCTGTGCATTACATCTCCTTCCAATCTTGTATTCTGGCAGTCAAGAAGCTGGTGATTCAATAGGAATAGTTCTCATTTCTTGGTAAATGCTTGTCACACTATTCTAGTTTCTCCATCTGCTTAGCTGAATCCTTAGACACAAAGTTATACTAAAATGCTGGCCTGAGTGCATTAAGGACTAACAGATTATTCA
>NW_013922596.1:0-404 GCF_000517525.1 Limulus polyphemus | reverse complement strand
AGATATAGTAACAAATATATATAGATAGACAGAGAGATAGAGTAACAAATATATAGATAGACAGAGAGATAGAGTAACAAATATATAGATAGACAGAGCTAGAGTAACAAATATATAGATAGATAGACTTGTTACTCTATCTCTCTGTCTATCTATATATTTGTTACTCTATCTCTCTGTCTATCTATATATAGAGATAGAGTAACAAATATATAGATAGACAGAGAGACAGAGTACCAAATATATAGATAGACAGAGAGATAGAGTAACAAATATATAGATAGACAGAGATAGAGTAACAAATATATAGATAAGAGATAGAGTAACAAATATATAGATAGACAGAGAGATACAGTAACAACTATATAGATAGATAGACAGAGAGATAGAGTAACAAATATATA
>NW_013922595.1:0-212 GCF_000517525.1 Limulus polyphemus | reverse complement strand
GGGTGTCAGTGTGGTTAAAAGACACTGATGAAGAAGGAAGGGTGTCAGTCTGGTTAAAAGACACCGATGAAGAAGGAAGGGTGTCAGTCTGGTTAAAAGACACTGATGACGAAGCAAGGGTGTCAGTGTGGTTAAAAGACACTGGTGAAGAAGGAAGGGTGTCACTATGATTAAAAGACACTGATGAAGAAGGAAGGGTGTCAGTCTGGTTG
>NW_013922594.1:0-210 GCF_000517525.1 Limulus polyphemus | reverse complement strand
GATAGATAGTGGCTGCTAAGTATTTTATTATAGATAGATAATAGATGAAAGGTTAATTTCTTTCAGACGGATAGTGGCTGGTACGTCTTTTATTACAGATGGATAGTGGCTTGTAGGTCTTTTAATACAGATGGATAGTGGCTGGTAGGTCTTTTAATACAGATGGATAGTGGCTGGTAGGTCTTTTAATACAGATGGATAGTGGCTCGT
>NW_013922593.1:0-537 GCF_000517525.1 Limulus polyphemus | reverse complement strand
AGGCAATACCAAACACTGTTCAACTAACCATTAGCCAATAAAAAACATTGTTCATCTAACCATTAGGCAATAAAAACACTGCTCATCTAACCATTAGCCAATACCTAACATTGTTCATCTAACCATTAGTCAATACCAAACATTGTTCATCTAACCATTAGCCAATACCAAACATTGTTCATCTAACCATTAGGCAATACCAAACACTGTTCATCTAACCATTAGTCAATACCAAACATTGAGATGAACAATGTTTGGTATTGGCTAATGGTTAGATGAAAAACAATGTTTGGTATTGACTAATGATTAGACAAACAATGTTTGTTACTGGCTAATGGCTACTATTTTATGAGAAACATTATTCATCTAACGATTAGCCAATACCAAACATTGTTCATCTAACCATTAGGCAATACCAAACACTGTTCAACTAACCATTAGCCAATTCCAAACATTGTTCATCTAACCATTAGGCAATACCAAACACTGTTCATCTAACCATTAGCCAATACCTAACATTGTTCATCTAACCATTAG
>NW_013922592.1:0-211 GCF_000517525.1 Limulus polyphemus | reverse complement strand
AAATAGATGTTTTTACACAAGTGTCGTTTTTAAATCATTAACATCTAACATTCTTCATCGTCTCCAACTGTCAAAAAACTGTCATTATTCACTGTCTCCAAATGTTAAACATAACTGACCTTCTTCATAGTCTCCAACTGTCAAACAAAACTGACATTTTTTTTACTATCTTCAACAGTCAACAATAGCTGAAGTTCTTCACTGTCTCCAA
>NW_013922591.1:0-212 GCF_000517525.1 Limulus polyphemus | reverse complement strand
GAGCTACACCTAGGTGTTCGTGGAGTTGTTGTAACAAATAACCCTGACGATAAGTATGTTGGTTATAAATTAGGTAACTAGAGTTAAACCTAGGTATTCATGGAGTTGTTGTACCAAATAACCCTAAAGACGAGTGTGGTGGTTACAAATTCGGTAACTAGAGTTACACCTAGGTGTTTATGGAGTAGTTGAACCAAGTAAGGCTAAAGATG
>NW_013922590.1:0-212 GCF_000517525.1 Limulus polyphemus | reverse complement strand
ACTTACATTCTCGTACAATTCTAATAAGGAAGAGCATAAAATAGCTCCTAATTCTTGAAAAACTAATGTGAGTGTATGAACAATAAACTGGGACTTACAATATCAAACAATTCTAATAAGGAAGAGCATAAAATAGGTCCTACTTCTTGAAAAAATAATATGAGTGTATGAACAATAAACTGGGACTTACAATCTCGTACAATTCTAATAAG
>NW_013922589.1:0-212 GCF_000517525.1 Limulus polyphemus | reverse complement strand
TACCATTTATTGTCAGCGTTGCTTTGATCTGCCTCTTACACTTTATAGTACCATCTGTAGTCAGCGTTCTTTTATCTATCTCTGACACTCTACAGTACCATTTATAATCATCCTTTCTTTGAAGTACCTCTTACACTTTAGAGTACCATCTATAGTCAGCGTTGCTTTGATCTATCTCTGACACTATACAGTACCATCTATAGTCAGCGTTG
>NW_013922588.1:0-323 GCF_000517525.1 Limulus polyphemus | reverse complement strand
TCATACATGATTATGAAGTAGACTTAAAGAATTAAAGACCCGTCAAGACAAAAATCATACATGATTATGAAGTAGACTTAAAGAATTAAAGACCCGTCAAGACAAAAATCATACATGATTATGAAGTCGACTTGAAGAATTAAAGACCCGTCAAGACAAAAATCATACATGATTATGAAGTCGACTTGAAGAATTAAAGACACGTCAAGACATTGAAGAATTAAAGATCCGTCAAGACAAAAATCATACATGATTATGAAATCGACCTGAAGAATTAAATACCCGTCAAGATAAAAATCATACATGATTATGAAGTCGACTTG
>NW_013922587.1:0-292 GCF_000517525.1 Limulus polyphemus | reverse complement strand
AGATTTATTTCTAATACACACTCAATACGACGCGAAAAAACAACAACATCATTTCAAGAATGAGATTTATTTCTCATACATACTCAATATGACGCGATAAAAAACAACAACATCATTTCAAGAACGAGATTTATTTCTAGTACACACTCAATGTGACGCGAAAAAAAACAACATCATTTCAAGAATGAGATTTATTTCTAATACACACTCAATATGACGCGAAAAAAACAACAACATCACTTCAAGAACGAGATTTATTTCTAATACACAGTCAATACGACGCGAAAAAACA
>NW_013922586.1:0-212 GCF_000517525.1 Limulus polyphemus | reverse complement strand
ACGTAGGTTTGTCTGTCAGTTGATGTATGAGTTGACACTAAATGTCAACTCACACATCAACTGACAGACAAACCTACGTGGCATTCCTAAATGTCAACTCACACATCAACTGACAGACAAACCTACGTGGCATTTCTAAATGTCAACTCATACATCAACTGACAGACAAACCTACGTAGCATTTCTAAATGTCAACTCACACATCAACTGAC
>NW_013922585.1:0-212 GCF_000517525.1 Limulus polyphemus | reverse complement strand
AATCACGCTGATTTTTGGTTACGTAATTTGATAAATGTAACTCTGTTTTAGTTATAATCACGCTGATTTTTGGTTACGTAATATAATAAATGTAACTCTGTTTTGGTATAATCACGCTGATTTTTGGTTACGTAATTTGATAAATGTAACTCTGTTTTGGTTATAATCACGCTGATTTTTGGTTACGTAATATAATAAATGTAACTCTGTTT
>NW_013922584.1:0-477 GCF_000517525.1 Limulus polyphemus | reverse complement strand
CAACTATATCATTATAACTCTCGTATGGTATGCAGTTGATTTATTAGACGGGAAGAAGTTAGCTCAAGTAATAAACAAAGGCATCGCTTTCAACTATATCATTATAACTCTCGTATGGTATGGAGTTGATTTATTAGACGGGAAGAAGTTAGCTCAAGTAATAAACAAAGGCATCGCTTTCAACTATATCATTATAACTCTCGTATGGTATGGAGTTGATTTATTAGACGGGAAGAAGTTAGCTCAAGTAATAAACAAAGGCATCGCTTTCAACTATATCATTATAACTCTCGTATGGTATGCAGTTGATTTTAAATTCTATATCGTCCCTTATCATATAAAGAGTCACACCATTTCTCTATAAAAATTCCCAATTAAAACCTTTCTATCCCTGAAACAGAAGAGTTAACTTCTAGGTTACCTCTTCAAACCTAACAGGCTTCATCCCTTATCATATAAGTATGGTATGGAGTTGAT
>NW_013922583.1:0-212 GCF_000517525.1 Limulus polyphemus | reverse complement strand
ACAAAATATGTATCAGTTGTTGCTATTAATGTTTATGTTGGGGAGGTATATTTTAAAATATTTTTTATGTAATAGCCTGATGCTGCGTGTGTCTGATTTTTTGGAAATTGAAATTGTTTTATAATTGGAAGGATTATACTTGTTTTGACGATTTTGTAGGGTTTCATTAAGTACAATAAAGTGTCAGTTTAATTTGGTACTAAGGTTAAAAA
>NW_013922582.1:0-262 GCF_000517525.1 Limulus polyphemus | reverse complement strand
GGGATATTTTGACTTTGATAGCGGTATTTTTAGTCTTTCTTACATAGTCTATGAAGGCCTAAAAAGTCAGTTATGAAAGTCGACCAAATCGAGTGGAAGAAAACTAAAAACACGTTTTCAAAGTCAAGAAAATCTGGAGTAAGGAAGACCAAATGTCCGTTATAACGGTCGACAAAATATAGTGGAAAATTGACTAAAAGGACCCATATCAATGTCAACAAAATTTAGTGGACAGAAGACTAAAAGACCTTTATAACAGTCG
>NW_013922581.1:0-209 GCF_000517525.1 Limulus polyphemus | reverse complement strand
AAATTCACTTACTTCTAAAAATTTTCCCGGCTTTCTAACTGTGTGACAAGAGCCGTTTACATATTCATCCAAGCTATGTTGCTACTCAGAGTGAAATTGACGGTTATCTGTTCAGAACACAATGTAATACAATACGCCATTTGATAGATGAAAACCTTGACTTTCTAGTGGTTATAGGTAATATATAATAAAACGTAAGAGAGAACTAA
>NW_013922580.1:0-618 GCF_000517525.1 Limulus polyphemus | reverse complement strand
TTAAATCTTGTGTCTTCCTACTGTCAGTAATTTATAAATACTGTGTCTAGTGATTTAACGATACTGTGTACTGTCAATAAGAAGACTTGTGTTTTCTTATTGACAGTACACAGTATCGTTAAATCTTTTGTGTTCTTGTTGACAACGATACTGTGTACTGTCAATAAGAATGAACAAGATTTAACGATACTGTGTAGTCAGTAAGAAAACACAAGATTTAACAATTATGTGTCCTGTCAATAAGAAGACACAAGATTTAAACAAGATTTAACGATAATGTATACTCAATAAGAAGACACAAGATTTAACGATACTGTGTACTGTCAATAAGAAAACAGAAGATTTAACGATACTGTGTACTGTCAATAAGAAGACACAAGATTTAACGATACTGTGTACTGTCCAAATAAATCTTGTGTCTTCTTATTGACAGAACACAGTATCGTTAAATCTTGTGTCTTCTTATTGACAGTACACAGTATTGTTAAATCTTTTGTGTTCTTATTGATAGTACACAGTATTTATAAATATTGTGTCTTCTTATTGACAGAACACAGTATCGTTAAATCTTGTGTCTTCTTATTGACAGTACACAGTATTGTTAAGTCTTGTGTCTTT
>NW_013922579.1:0-361 GCF_000517525.1 Limulus polyphemus | reverse complement strand
CTATACTCATCTTTAGTCTTACTTGGTACAACTACTCCATGAAAACTTAGGTTTAACTCTAGTTGCCGAATTTATAACCACCATACTCATCTTTAGCCTTACTTGGTACAACTACTCCATGACAATTAGGTGTAATTCTAGTTACTGAAATGAACACTTAGGTGTAACTCTAGTTACCAAATTTATAATAACCATACTCATCTTTAGCCTTACTTGGTACAACTACTTCATAAACACCTACGTGTAACTCTAGTTACCGAATTTATAATCATCATACTCATCTTTAGCGTTACTTGGAACAAGTACTCCATGAACACCTATCTGTAACTCTAGTTACCGAATGTGTAACCCCATACTCATC
>NW_013922578.1:0-514 GCF_000517525.1 Limulus polyphemus | reverse complement strand
TATTGTAAGTAGACTATTTATAGGTTGATCCATATGAATCCTAAGTATTGTTTGTCTATTGTAAATACACTATTTATAGGTTGATCCATATGAATCCTAAGTATTGTTTGTCTATTGTAAGTAGACTATTTATAGGTTGATCCATATAAGTCCTACGTATTGTTTGTCTATTGTAAGTAGACTATTTATAGGTTGATCCATATGAATCCTACGTATTGTTTGTCTATTGTAAGTAGACTATTTATAGGTTGATCCATATGAATCCTAAGTATTGTTTGTCTATTGTAAGTAGACTATTTATAGGTTGATCAATATGAATCCTAAGTATTGTTTGTCTATTGTAAGTAGACTATTTATAGGTTGATCCATATGAGTCCTAAGTATTGTTTGTCTATTGTAAATACACTATTTATAGGTTGAATCCTAAGTATTGTTTGTCTATTGTAAGTAGACTATTTATAGGTTGATCCATATAAGTCCTACGTATTGTTTGTCTATTGTAAGTAGACTATTT